>NW_026991719.1:61025411-61240500 GCF_029215605.1 Mirounga angustirostris
GCCTGGCATATAACAAGTGCCCTGAAAATATGTTAAATAAAACAAAATAAAAAAGCTCTAAGCTTCCTTTAACTATTTTCACTAATTCTAACTTGAACTTTGCCTCAGTTTGCACATCTGTAAAATGGGGACACTAAGGGTACCTACTTTGTATGGTTATTTTCAGGATAAAGTGATTTAATATAGAGAGAATTAAGATATCTACAGTACTTAGAACATTGCCTAGAACAGATTAAGCACTATGTAAGTGTCAGCCATTATTATTATTAATTTTTAAAATGAATGCTTGGCTAAGCTCATGTAAGTCAGTACTGCAAAACTTTAACATAGGCTTAGCAGTGTTTACAAGATGGTATTGATCCTAAGAAGCAAAGCCCATAGTATAATAATGGAGCTGAACTTTTAACCCTTCAGTCAATCACTGAAAAAAGCGAAATGGTGAAGTCTGAAAATAGTAAAATTTCCCAATCATTGCATAGCCCACTTAATACTCATCAATAAAGCTGAGGTTTATTGTTGAGGTAAAGGTTGAAATAAAGTTTGAGATAAAAAGAAAAGCAGCTTGTATTTGCATCTATAAAGGCAACTAATTGAATTTATTTTTTAAAAATCTCAGTACATTTTCCATAATAAATCTAAGAAGGAGAGGTAGAAAATTCAAACTCTCATGCATAGTTTATTAGAAGAAATTTCTATATGGGGAAACAGAGTTATCTCCTGGCTCCCTACTTAATCTCCATCTACCTGGAGTAAACTATTGCTTTGTCAAATATGTAAGAGAAGGAAGTTGTAAGAAGGGTCAGGTCCTGGGTTGGATAAAACAGCACCCTAACCATAATTTTTAAGATGTTAAGAACCCAGTATAAAGACATAAAGTTATTGTGGAAGGACCTGACAGTGCATGGGTGACCAAAGGGCCAAATAAGAGTCCTAGTGTGAGGAGACTGGAATATGCTGGAACCTCATACTGAATGAATGGGGATCATTGCAGGACACAAGTTTAAAGGTGCTAGAAGTGGGATTTCTCATACTGAAGTGACAATAACTATTAGTGAATCTCATTTGAGAAGAGATGGAAATTCTTCAATGAGAGAGGACAGAGGCAAGGGGAGATCTCACTGTGAGAAAAACAGAAGGTCTGTTGTGAGGAGACAGGATATAATATAAAAACTCCATTGTGAATTTGTAAGAACACTATAAAACCATTAGTGATAAGGACAGGTGACTGGGGTAATACAATTGGGGAACATACAGGATAGGATGTTGGGGTTTGTTTCAGGAAATACTGTGGAATTCTGAGTTTGAAAGCATAAGATAGGCTGTGGGAACCATTTTATACATAAGAAGGGGATGGAATGCTCCATAATGTGACAGGACAGGGTACAAGAGGAGACTCTAGATTTATAAAAGGGATGATCTAATGAAATGGGACAAGAAATGAGGCTTCCATGGGACTGGGAAGGAAGTATTAGAAATCCCAGTGGAAAAGTATAGTGTTTTCCTAGTTTGAGAAGACGGGGGAAAAGGACAACCCTAAAGGGAATTGAGATAAAAAAACAAAAAACAAAAAACAAAAAAAACAAAAAAAACTTAGAGAAAGAGGATGGCAAAATGTGGGGCTAACAATAAAAGAGAGCTGCAGGAGGTGGGGATTAGTTTTCAAAACAGATAACAAGGGGGGAGTATCATTAGAAAAGTAGTAATGGTAACTGAAAAGAAAAGTAGTGGCCCTCGGGAGGGGTGTGAGATATTGTGGAAACTCTTGTGGGAAGGTAAAGAGGACACCAATGTGAGAAGAGAGCGGACAAGGCATGACCATATTGTGATAAAAGCAGGATGCCTAGTATGAAGTGTGAGAAAATAATGTGGGGAGCAGAAGAAGAAAGGGAACCCCAGTGTGATAAAATCAGGGGCTCTAATGTGAGGGGACAGGACGAGATGTATTGTAGGACCCTCATTCCACTGGAGAAGATGACAAAATGGTAAAGCCCACAGGGAAAGAGAATAAAGGGCCCATTTTCACTTTGTGAAAAGGGGAGACCCAGTGGGATAAAACAAGGCATACTGTGGGGTCCTCTGTGGGAGAAGCTGTGAAGCACTTATGCCAGTGTGAGAGGATCATGGAAAAAGGATGAATTCCAGTGTTGGAAAAAAGAGAGCTAGTAACAGAGTACAGGAAATATTTTGGGATTCCTTAGTGGGAGGGAATGCGAAAACGTGCGGCTCCTAGTTGGATGCATTGGTGGGATTCAGAGTGTAAGCAGTTTAACGATACAGGGTGTGTTGTTTTCTCAATTGCGTAGGGTGGGAGCCCCCAGAACGAGAACACCAGGCACAAGTGGTTGTCCTGTATGAGAAAAGAGGGCTCTAGTGGAAAGTCTCAGGAGATTCTTGTGGGTAAGGCCAGGGAATAATGTAAAAAGCCCTCGGTGGGAAGCGATGGCGACACGGTGGGACCCTCGTGGGAAGACTGTGAAGAAATACTGTGAGAAGCCAGAGGTTGGAGATGAGGAGGTCTCCAGAGAGCTAAGAACAAACAAACAACCCCCTCCCCTCAAAGAAAAAAAAACACAAAAACAAAAAACCCTGCCGTGTGAGGGCTAAGAACACGCGGGAGGGGGACACCAGGGTGAAGGGTACGACAGACAATTATCCTGGAGCATAATTTCCCCACCGTAGGTGCCCAGCTCCACTTACCCAGGCAGAGTTCAAAGACGTAGGCATAGTAGGACCAAAGCACAACGAGGACGATAACGAGCACTGGCACCCAGGAAAGTACTCGGCGACAGCACCGCAGCCCCCCGGACAGAGCCATCTTCCAGCCCCGCCGCATCTTTGGATCGAAGATCGACCGAGCAGGCCTGTCGGCGCTGGGTCGGAACGGCCCGGCAGGCAGTTGGGAGGCTGGAAGGAGCGCTGTGCGGCGCTCCACTGCCTAGCCTGGCGGGAACGTCTCACCAAACCGACACCACCTGTAAGGCTGCGGGGCAGAGTGCGCCCTGCCTGGCACAATAGGCATGAGTCATGGCGAGGAGGAACTGGCCTTGTTGGAGCGGAAGGTGATCCGCCGGGCAGTCGAGGCTGGGCACGCTCAGAGGGAATGCGGTCCCTCCCCTTTTCTCCTCTTCCACCCCCTTGCTACAGCGCTAGATGCAGAGCTGGACCTCCGCAAAACGGTGAAGCGGAAGAAATTTGGGTCCGCCCATCTGTCTTTACTGCACTGCGTCCCCCCTCATCTGCTTTCTGATCTCTCTTTCGGATTTTTGTCTCTCTTTGTTTCCCCCCTCAACACAAACGCGGGAGCACACGTACACGCTGTGCGAAAGACGCCAGCCATAGCCTCTTAAGACTGAAAGGTTATCCAACCCCATCCTCCCACTGCTGCTTGAACAATGTGCTTAACGCGTAGTGCCGCAATCACTGCATAGGTAAGTCCATTCACAGGACGCTCCCCGCTTCCTTCTCTTCTTCCCTTACCCCTGAGTTTCGCTTCGTCCGTTTTCAGAATAAATAAACCTATTGGTACAGAAAAACAAACGAAGGGGACGTTAAATCTGTGAGGGGTCAGGGAAAGATGCAAAGGTAGTAATATTTAAACTGAGCTTCAATGATAAATGTTTGCTAGGCAGACGAGAGGGGAAGGATCTTTCAGACAGAGGAAACAGCGTTTGCAAAGACATAGTCATAAAAATCCAAAAGTGTTCAAGGAACACCTAATATGGCTTGAGCGGGTGTGTGAAGAGGAGAGGCTGGGACTGAGACGGGGAATATAGGCTGAGGGAACAGTGTGACGGTCCTTTTACGCCTTGCCAGGGTGTGTGGACATAATCCTCTAAAGCAGATTACTATGAACAGCCATTAAAGGTTTGGGACAATGGAATGACATTAGCAGAGATGTATTTTTGTGACTGGCAGGATTTCGGAGAGGAGGATGGCTTGGAAGCAGACCAATTAGGAAGCAATTTAATTCAACAAATGTTTCTGGGATGGTTGCTTTGTGTAGGTCAGCTTTGGCATAAAAAGAATGAAGAAACAGGAGGCCTGTCCCCATGAAGCTCATCTTCTCGTCAGGGGGATAGGTGTTCAATGACACAAGCACAATAATGGAAGTATAGTAAGATTTTGACACTTATGGATTTGAAACTCACTGTTTAATGATTTTTAAAGGTCTATGACGTGGAGAAATTTGTGATTTTGCTGAGACCCATGTCTTACTCACATTCTGTATTGAGTGAATTGAAACAAGGATTTCAACAGGGTTGTGCTCTATTCTTCGTGGTTATATAGGCAGTAATTTCCTGAAGTGATAAGAGCTTTCTTGTTTCTTTTCAGATTAAGTTCATGGTTGATATTACTAAATTAATGATGTAGTGAAATACTGTCTCATTTCAGTTGCAGTTTTTATTTTAATAGCCCAATTAATTATTTGAGTCCTAAGGTTCAGACATAGATATTTAAATATTTTTCCAGCGTTATTGAGGTATAGTTGACAAATAAAAATTGTATATATTTAAGGTGTATAATGTGATCATTTGGTAGGTATATACATTGTGAAATGACTATGACAATCAAGCTAATTAATGCATTTGTTATCTCACAGTTACCATTTTTTGATAAATATTTTTTATTGAGATATATTTTACATACAACATTGTGTAAATTTAAGGTGTATATTTTTCAAAGTTTTTATTTACATTCCAGTTACTTAACATATAGTGTAATATTAGTTTCAGGTGTACAATATAGTGATTCAACACCTCCATACAACAGTAGGTGCTCATCACAACAAGTACACGCCTTAATCCCCATCACCTCTTTAACCAGTCTACCCACCCAACTCCATTTTGGTAACCATCAGTTTGTTCTCTATAGTTAAGAGTCTATTTTGTAGTTTGCCC
Organism: Mirounga angustirostris; assembly: GCF_029215605.1. Classification (NCBI taxonomy): domain Eukaryota; kingdom Metazoa; phylum Chordata; class Mammalia; order Carnivora; family Phocidae; genus Mirounga; species Mirounga angustirostris. The sequence goes on from NW_026991719.1 coordinate 61,030,310, forward strand.
CCCTGTCTCTCTCTCTCTCTCTCTTTTTTTCCTTTGCTCATCTGTTTTGTTTCTTAAATTCCACTTATGAGTGAAACCATAGGGTATTTGACATTTTCTGATGGACTTATTTCCCTTTGCATGATATTCTAGCTCCATCCATGTCGTTGCAAATGGCAAGATTTCATTCTTTTTTATAGCTGAATAATACTCCGTTATATATATTTATCCTCCACATCTTCTTTGCCCATTCATCAGTCGATGGACACTTGGGCTGTTTCCATAATTTAGCTATTATTAATGATGCTGCTAAAAACATTGGGGTGCATGTCTCCCTTTCACTTAGTATTGTTGTATTCTTTGGGTAAACACCTAGTAGTGCAACTGCTGGATCTGAGGGTAGTTCTATTTTTAACTTTTTGAGAAACCTCCCTACTGTTTTCCAGAGTGACTGCACCAGTTTGCATTCCCACCAATAGCACAAAACCACCCCTTTTGGTGTTGACCTGTTCTTGTGCTGTTGATTTTAGCCATTCTGACAGGTGTGAGGTGATAGCTCATTGTATTTTTGATTTGCATTTCCCTTATAATCAGTGATACTGAACATCTTTTCATGTGTTTGTTGGCCATCTGGATGTCTTCTTTGGAAAAATGTCTACTTATGTCTTCTGCCCATTTTTAATTGGATTATTCATTTTTGGGGTTTTACATAAGCTCTTTATATATTTGGGATACTAACCCTTTATCACATATGCCATCACAAATATCTTCTCCCATTCCATAGGTTGCCTTTTAGTTTTGTTGATTGTTTCCTTTGCTGAGCAGAAACTTTTTATTTTGATAAAGTCCCAATAGTTTATTTTTGCTTTTGTTTCCTTTCCCTCAGGAGATATATCTAGAAAGAAGTTGTCACAGCCAATGTTAAAGAAGTTACTGCCTGTGTTCTCCCGTAGGGTTTTTATGGTCTAAGATCTTACATTTAGATCTTTAATACATTTTGAATTTATTTTTCTGTATGGTGTAAGAAAGTGCGGTCCCGTTTCATTCTTCAGCGTGTTGCTGTCCAGCTTTCCCAACACCCTTTGTTAAAGAGACTGTATTTTATCCAATGGATATTCTTTCCTGCTTTGTCGAAAATTAGCTGACTATATAGTTGTGGGTTCATTTCTAGGTTTTCTATTCTGTTCTATTGTTTTATGTGTATGCTTTTGTACCAGTACAATACTGTTTTGATTAGTACAGCTTTGTAATGTAACTTGAAGTTTGGAATTGTGATGCCTCCAGCTTTGCTTTTCTTTTTCAAGGTTGCTTTGGTTGCTCTGGCTATTCGGGGTCTTTTCTGGTTCCATACAAATTTTGGGATGGTTTGTTCTAGCTCTGTGAAAAATGCTAGTGGTATTTTGATAGGGATTGCATTAAATATGTAGATTGCTTTGGGTAGTATAGACATTTTAACATATTTGTTCTTCTGATCCATGAGCATGGAATATCTTTCCATTTCTTTGTGGCATCTTCAATTTCTTTCATCAGTGTTTTCTAGTTTTCAGAGTACGGAACTCTTATAATAGTTTGTATTTCTGTGGTGTTGGTTGTTCTTTCTCCTCTCACTTGTGATTTCACCTCTTTGGTTAGGTTTAATCCTAGGTATCTTATTGTTTTTGGTGCAATTGTAAATGGATTGATTCCTTATTTTCTTTCTCTGTAAAGTGATACATATAGAAATACTCTCAATAATCTTCATTATTGCTATAGAGAAATGCAACAGATTTCTGTACATTGATTTTGTACCCTGTGACTTTACTGAAGTCGTGTATCAGTTCTACCAGTTTATTGTTGGAGTGTTTTGGGTTTTCAATATAGAATATCATATCATCTGCAAATAGTGAAAGATTGACTTCTTCCTTGCTGATTTGGATGCCTTTTATTGCTTTTTGTTGTCTAATTGCTATGGCTAGGACTTTCAGTATTGTTAAATAACAGTGGTGAGAGTGGACATCCCTGTCTTCCTCCTGACTGTAGAGGAAAAGCTCTCAGTCTTTCTCCATCGAGTATGATATTAGCTGTGGGTTTTCCATAGATGGCCTTTAGTAAACCTACTTTGTTGTTTTTATCATGAATGGATGTTGTACTTTGTCAAATGTTTTTGATGCATCCATTGAAATAATCATATGGTTACTGTCCTTTCTTTTATTAATGTGGTATATCACGTTGATTGATTTGCAAATATTGAACCGCCCTTGTATCCCAGGAATAAATCTCACTTGATCGTGGTGAATGATTTTTTTTTTAAATGTATTGTTGGATTTGGTTTGCTAGTATTTTACTGACAATTTTTGCATCCATGTTCATAAGGGATATTGGCCAGTAGTTCTCTTTTTTAGTGGTGTCTCCATTGGTTTTGTTATCAGGGTTTTGCTGGCCTCATAAATGAAATCGGAAGTTTTCCTTTTCTATTTTTTTGGAACAGTTTGAGAAGAATAGTTATTAACTCTTCTTTAAATGTTTGGTAGAATTTGCCTGTGAAGCCGTCTGGTCTTGGCCTTTTGTTTGTAGGGATTTTTGTGATTACTGATTCAATTTCTTTGCTGGTTATCAGTCTGTTCAAGTTTTCTATATCTTCCTGTTTTAGTTTTGTAGTTTATGTTTCTAGGAATTTACCAGTTTCTTCCAACTTTTCCAATTTGTTGGCATATGGATTTTGATAATATTCTCTTATAATAGTTTGTATTTCTGTGGTGTTGGTTGTTCTTTCTCCTCTCACTTGTGATTTTATTCGCTTGGGCCCTGTCTCTTTTCTTTTTGATAAATCTGGCTAGAGGTTTATCAGTTTTATTAATCTTTTCAAAGAATCAGCTCCTGACTTCATTGATCTGTTCTATTGCTTTTGTTTTTGTTTAGTTTCTATATCATTTATTTCTGCTCTAAGCTTTATTATTTCCTTCCACTGGCTTTAAGCTTTGTTTTTTGTACTTTTTATAGCTCCTTTAGGTAAAAGGTTAGATTGTTTATTTGAGATTTTCCTTGCTTCTTGAATTAGGCCTGTATTGCTATATACTCCCCTCTGGAGATTGCTTTTGCTGCATCCCAAAGGTTTGGACTGCTGTGCTTTTATTTTCATTTGTTTCCATGTATTTTTTTGTTGTTGTTGTTTCTTCTTTATTTCCTGGTTGACCCATTCATTCTTTAGTAGCATGTCATTTAACCTCCATGTATTTGTGGTTCTTTCCACATTTTTTCTTGTGTTTGACTTCTAGTTTCATAGTGTTGTGGTCAGATAAGGTGCATGTATGACTTCAATCTTCTTGTATTTGTTGAGGCCTGATTTGTGACCTAATATGTAATCTATTTTGTTCCATGTGCACTTGAAAGAATGTGTATTCTCCCATTTTAGTCTGGAGTGTTCTGAATATATATGTTAAGTCCATCGGGTCCAGGGTGTCATTGAAAGCCATTATTCGGGTGCCTGGGTGGCTCAGTCGTTAAGCGGCTGCCTTCGGCTCAGGTCATGATCCCAGGGTCCTGGGATCGAGCCCCACATCAGGCTCCCTGCTCAGCGGGAAGCCTGCTTCTCCCTCTACCAGTCCCCCTGCTTGTGTTCCCACTCTCGCTATGTCTCTCTCAGTCAAATAAATAAATAAAATCTTAAAAGAAAAAAAAAAAGAAAGCCATTATTTTTCTTCTCGATTTTCTATGTAGATGATCTGTCTATTAACGTACGTGGGGTGTTATTTTCCCCTACTCTTATTGTATTATTATCAATGAGTTCCTTTATGTTTGTTATTAATTATTTTATATATTTGGGCAATCCCATGGGGGGTGCATATTTACAATTGTTATATCTTCTTCTTGGATTTTCCATTATGAGAATATAGAGCCCTTTTTGTCTCTTTTTACAATCTTTGTTTTACAGTCTAGTTTGTCCAATATAATACTGTTTCCAGCTTTCTTTTGACATTCTTCTGGGTGATAAATGTTTCTCCATCCCCTTACTTTCAATCTGCAGGTGTCTTTAGGCCTATGATAAGTCTTCTGTAGTCAGCATATAGGTGGGTCTTGTATTTTATCCATTCTGACACCCTATGTCTTTTGATTGGAGTGTTTGGTCCACTTACATTCAAAGTAAGTATTGATAGATATATATTTATTTCCATTTCATTACTTGTTTTGTAACTGTTTCTGGAGATTTTCTCTGATCCTTTCTTGTCTTTGTCATTTTTGGTCTCTCCTTTGCACTAAGTCCCCTTTAATCTCTCTTGCAGGGCTGGTTTAGTCGTCACAAACTCCTTTAGTTTTTGTTTGAACTGGGGAGGGTATGTGCTCTGGTAAGCGCTGTGAATTGTGCAAGACTGTTGAATCTCAGATCTGTACCTCTGAAACAAATAATGCAATATATGTTAAGAAAAAAAAAAGAAGAAGGTAGCGGGAGGGGAAGAATGAAGCGGGGGAAATCGGAGGGGTAGATGAACCATGAGAGACGATGGACTCTGAAAAACAAACAGGGTTCTAGAGGGGAGGGGGGTGGGAGGATGGGTTAGCCTGGTGGTGGGTATCGAGGAGGGCACATTCTGCATGGAGCACTGGGTGTTATGCACAAACAATGAATCATGGAACACTTCATCTAAAACTAATGATGTAATGTATGGGGATTAACATAAGAATAAAAAAAAATAAAAATAGTTTTTGTTTGTCTGAGAAACTCTATTTCTCCTTCTATTCTGAATGACAGCCTTGGTGGATTGAGTATTCTTGGCTGCAGATTTTTTCTGTTTGGCACTTTGAATTTATCATCCCACTCCCTTCTGGTTTGCCAAGTTTCTGTTGAGAAATCTCCAGCTAGCCTTAGGGGTCTTACCTTGTGAGTTAAGGACTTCTTGTGTCTTGCTGCTTTAAGATGTTTTCTTTATCACTGTATTTTGCAAATTTAATTATAATATGTCTCAGTGTTGGCCTGCTTTTGTTAGATTTTTTTTTTTTAGTGGTCCAGATGTTTGACCTAACTTCCTTTTTTTAAAATTTTTTATTCTTTTTTAATTTTTTAATTTTATTATGTTATGTTAATCACCATACATTACATCATTAGTTTTTGATGTAGTGTTCCATGATTCACCCAGTGCTCCATTCAGTACGTGCCCTCTTTAATACCCATCACCAGGCTAACCCATCCCCCACCCCCCTCCCCTCTAGAACCCTCAGTTTGTTTCTCAGAGTCCATAGTCTCTCATGGTTCGTCTCCCCCTACGATTTCCCCCCCTTCATTTTTCCCTTCCTGCTATCTTCTTCTTCTTCTTTTTTTTTTAACATATAATGAATTATTTGTTTCAGAGGTACAGGTCTGTGATTCAACAGTCTTACACAATTCACAACGCTCACCATAGCACATACCCTCCCCAATGTCTATCACCCAGCCACCCCATACCTCCCACCCCCACCACTCCAGGGTTGCTTTTATTAGATTTTGATGGGAGTTCTCTGTGCCTCCTGGATGTGGATGTCTGTTTCCTTCCCCAAATTAGGGAAGTTTTCAACTATTATTCCTTCAAATAAATTTTCTGCCCCCTCTTCTCTCTCTTCTTCTTCTTCTGGGACTCCTATAATACAATTGTTAATACATTTGATGGGGTCACTCACCTCCCTAAGTCTATTCTCATGTTGCATAATTCTTCTTTGTCTCTTTTGTTCTGCTTCATTATTTTCCTTTCTTTTGTCTTCTAGGTCACTAATTCATTCCTCAGCTTCTTCCAGCCTGCTGTTCATTGCATCAAGCCTATTTCCAATCTCATTCATTGCAGTCTTCATCTCTGACTGATTCTTTTTTAACTCTTTTATTTATGTGGTAAGGGTCTCACTGACGTCCTCTATTTTTTTTCTGAAGGCCAGTGAGTATCCTTATGATTGTCTCTTAGCAAGTTTAATATTTATAATACAGTTTTATCATCTATAATCACTGTATTATGTATTAGGTTTCTAAGAGTTATTTATCTATTAGTTGCAAGTATGTACCCTTACACATCTCTCTCATCCCCCACTCTCAGTCTCTGGTAACTACCATTTTACTCTCTGCTTTTATTATTTCAGTTCTTTTAGAGTCCACATATGAGATATTACACAGTATTTGTCTTTCTGTGTGATTTATCTCACTTAGCATAATGTCCTCAAGGTCCATCCATGTTGTTACAAATGGCAAGACTTTTTCGTCATGACTGAACAGTATTTCATATATATGTGTGTGTGTGTGTGTGTATATATATATATATATATACACACTATATACACACATACATATATATATATATATATATACATTTATAAAATCCAGTCTTATTTACTTATTTATCTAAGCATCTATTCACAGGCACTCATGTTGTTTTCATATCTTGACTATTGTAAACTATTGTGAATAATGCTGCAATAAACTTGGGAATGCGTATGTCTTTTTGGTAACCTCTTTTGATTTCCTTTGTATGTATACCCAAAAGGGGGATTTCTGGAATGTATGGTAGTTTTTTATTTTTTGAAGAACCTCCATACTATTCTCCTTAGTGGCTGAACCAATTTATAGTCCTATCAACAGTGCATAAATATTCCCCTTCTTGACATCCTTCCCAGCACTTATCTCTTGTCTTCTTGATGATTGCCATTCTTACAGGTGTGAGGTAATATGTCATTGTATTTACCATTGTGTGTGTGTGTGTGTGTGTGTGTAGTAAAAACACTTAAGATCTACACTCTTAGTAAATTTCAAGTATACAGTATTATTAATTTATAGTCATGTTGTACATTACATCCCCATATCTTATTCATCTTATGACACTAAGTTTGTACCCTTTCACCAGCATTTCCTTATTCCTTCCCCCTGACCCCAGGCCATGGCAACTACCTTTCTACTCTCTGCTTCTATGAATTCACCTTTTTTATTCCACATATAAGTGAGATCATATAGTATGTTTTCTGTGCCTGGCTTATTTCACTTAGCAACATCCATGTTGTTGCAAATGGCAGTATTTCTTTGTTTCCATGGTTGAAAAATATTCCATTATATTTTTGTATCCATTCATCCATCAATGAACACTAGGTAGTTTCCATATATTGAATACTGTCAGTAAGGCAGCAATGAATGTACTAGCTTAGATATCTCTTTGAGATACAAGTTTCATTTCCTTTTGATATATACTCAAAAGTGTGATTGCTGGATCACATGGTAGTTCTATTGTTAATTTTTTGAGGAACCTCCATACTGTTTTCCATAATGGCTCTACCAATTTACATTCCCACCACAGTGCACAAGTGTTCCCTTTTCTCCACACCCTTGCCAACATTTATCTTTTTTAAATTAAAAAAAAAATGTTATTTGAAATTGAAGTATAGTTGACATATTATATTAGTTTTGCATGTACAACATACTGATTTGATAATTATTTAAATTATGAAGTGCTCATCATGATAAGTGCAGTTACTATATAACTGCACCCTATAAAATTATTATAATATTGGAATGTCAGACAGAAGGACAAATAACATGATTTCACTTACATGTGGAATCTAAAAAATAAAAGAACAAACAATAACAAAAAGAGTAATAGTCTCATAAATATAGAGAACACACTGATTCTCTTTGTTGCTGGGTGGATAGATAAATGAAACACTTTTTATCTTTTCTTTTTGAGATTAGCTATTGTAACATATGCAAGGTGATATGTCACTGTGGTTTTAATTTATATTTCCTTGATGAATGATTTCCTTGATGTTGAGCACCTTTTCATATACCCATTGGCCATTTGTATGTCTTCCTTAGAAAAATGACTATTCAGATTCTTTGTCCATTTTTTAGCTATTCTTTTGATATTGAATTACTTGTATAAGTTCCTTTTCAAGGGAGCCTAATCCCTTATCAAGTATATGATTTGTAAGTATTTTTCCTTCCATTCTGTGGGTTGCTGCTTCATTTTGTTGATTGTTTCCTTTGCTGTGCAGGAGTTTTTAGTTTGATAAAATTCCACAAGTTTATTTTTGCTTTTGTTACATTTGCTTTTGGTGTCATATCCAGAAAATTATTGCCAAGACCAAGGTCTGGGAACATTTTCCCTATGTTTTCTTCTCTAAGTTTTATAGTTTAAGATTATACATTTAAGTCTTTAATCCATTTTGAGTTGATTTTTGTGTGTGATGTAAGATAGGTTCCAAATTTATTCTTTTGCATGTGGATATCCAGATTTCCCAGTGCCATTTATTAAAGAGACTATCCTTCCCCCATTGTGTATTCTTAGCACCCTTGTCAAATATTAGTAGACTGCATATGTGTGGATTTATTTCTGGACTCTCTATTCTGTTCCATTGGACTATGTATCTGTTTTTATGCCAGTACCATACTGTTTTGATTACAAGAGCTTTGTAATAGACTTTGAAAGCAGGCAGTGTGATGCTTCCACTTTGTTCTTCTTGCTGAAGATTCCTTTGGCTATTCAGTCTTCTGTGGTTTCATATGAATTTTATAATTTTTTCTATTTTTATGAAAAATACTGCTTGAATTTTGGTAGAGATTGCATTTAATCTATAGATCACTTTAAGTAGTATGGACATTTTAACAATAGTAAGTCTCCCAATTCATGACCACTGGATATCTTACTATTTATTTGTGTCTTGTCCAATTTCTTTCACCAATGTCCTATAGTTTCAGTGTATAGATTTTTCATTTCTGCTGTTAAATTTATTTCTAAGTATTTTTCTCTTTGACGCAATTATAAATGAGATTGTTTTCTTAACTTCCCTTTCAGATAGTTTATTATTAGCATATAGAGATGCAACTGATTTTTGTATGTTGATTTTGTATCCTGCAACTTCACTAAATTCATTTATTTGTTCTAACAGGTTTTTGGTGGCGTCTCTAGAGTTTTCTCTATGTAAGAGCATGTAATCTGCAAACAACAGCAATTTTACTTCTTCCTTTATGATTTGGATGCCTTTTATTTCCTTTTCTTGCCTAGTTGCTCTTTCTAGGACTTTAAGCACTGTTTTGCATAGAAGTAGTGAAAGTGGGCAACTTTGTCTTGTTTCTTAAAGGAGAAGCTTTTAGATTTTCACCATTAAGTATGATGTTAGGTGTGGGCTTATCATATACGACCTTTATTATGTTGAAGGACTTTTTGCTATACCTTATTTGTTGGAAATTTTTATCATGGAAAGATGTTGAATTTTGTCAAATGTATATTCCACATCTATTGAGATGGTCATATAATTTTTATTCACTGTTCTGTTAATGTGGTGTATTACATTTATTAGTTGCATACATTGAACCATCCTTGCATCCCAGGAATAAATCTCACTTGATTATAGTATATGATCCTTTTTATATGCTGTTGAATTTGGTTTGCTAGTATTTTGCTGAGGACTTTTGCATCCATGTTCATCAGGGCCTTGTAAAATGAGTTGGAGGTGTTTGTCAATTTTGTTTATCTTTTCAAAAACTCAATTCTTAGTTTTGTTGATCTTTTCTTTTGTTTATTCTATTTCTATTGTTTATTCAGTTTCTAGTAACTTACATCTGTTCTAATCTTCATTATTTCCTTCCTTCTGCTGACTTTGGTCTTAGTTTGTTTTAGTTCTGTGAAGTAAAGTATTGAAGTCCCCTACTGTCATTGAACTGCTGTCTAATTCTCCCTTCAGTTATGTTAATATTTCTTTTATATATTTAAGTGCTCCAATATGGACTGCATTTATATTTACAATTGTTATATCCTTTGATGAATTGATTCCTTTATGACTGGATAGTGACCTTCTTTGGTTATTGTCACAGATTTTGAGTGAAACCCGTTTTGCCTATTTTAAGTATAGTCACTTCTACTCTCTTTTGGTTACTATTTGCATGGAATAACTTTTTCCATCCCTTCACTTTCAGCCAACATGTGCCTGTTACTGAACTGGGCCCTTGGGCTCTCCAAGCAATGGAAATTGACAAGCCTAACAGGAGTTCCAGGCAAAGCTGTTGGGGCTTATGTTTGAGCACAAGGGAGACAACACAAAGGAAAGTGTTCTTAGGCTGGCTGTCTGAGGAGAGGAAGGGAGAGTTTTAAAGAGGCTTAGGTGGGGAAAAGGGTGACGTTTAAGCACGTAGAGGCAGGTGTCGTTGCACACTGAAATAAAGTTCTCAGACACCAATCTGAGTGGCCATGCAGGGCTGCCTGTGCAAGGGAAAGCAGCAGCTGAATCCTGCGCATAGCTTTCGTTTTGTTTTTTATCAGAAAAGCAAGGACAGATGCCTCCAAGCGTGGGAAAGGAGTACAAAGGGATGGCAGATATCCTGAAGCAGGCTTGCATTTTTCCCTACACATGGGCATGCAGGGAGTCAATCATGGGATAAGGGAGGAGCAGGATGTTTGGGCTAGCAATCACCAGGTGCAGAAAGCGGAGACTGAGGGTCACATTCTTTCGTAGCTCCTAACTTATGCCCTGCCCCTGGGGATCGTGGGATCCTGCTCCCACCGGGCCGCTGCATTCAACAGCCCGAAAACAGGAATGCTGCCGATGTTTCAGCTGCTTCCACACTCACTCCTTAGGGCTTACAATATATTTTCTAAGAATAGCTCCACAGGCAGGGACTTATCAGCCCTTGCACACTTAAAGATCATGTTTTATTATACATTGCATGACTAATTAGCATGTTAAATCTCTACCTCTGGGCATGATTTTTAGCATATAATCAGGGAAGAAGTCGATGAAAGGTCAGTGCTGGGGTCCAGTGTTGCTCAGGCTGGTCTGGTCTAGTTTTTGCAGGAGCAGAACTGGTTGTAAGCTGGGCCATGGGGCTTGCTCGGAGCTTGTGGCTTCTGGCTTCCTGCAAGCTGGGCTAGAGAACTGGGTTGTTGTGATTTTTTTTTTTCCTGTGAGTTTCTGGGTTAAGGATCTCGAGCCCCGTCCCTGCTTTGTCTCATGCCCTTAAAGCTAATGTAAATCTCTTGGAGGCAGCATGTTATTAGAACTTTTAAGAATGCATTTAGCCACTCTATGTCCTTGGATTGGGGAACTTAGTCCATTTGTATTTAAAGTAATTATTGATAGATAAGGACTTACTATTGCCAATTTGTTCATTGTTTTCTGACTGTATTTTGATGTTTCTTTGCTCCTTTTTTCTTCTCTTGCTCTCTTTTGTTATTTTTTCTAATATGCTTTGATTTTTTTGTCTTTATCATTTGTGTATGTACTAGAGGTTATTTTGTGATTACCATGAGGCTTACATAAAACATAATTATAACATTTCTGTTTGAAGCCAGTAAGAACTTCAGCCACTTGAAGAAACTTAATATTTCTATTCCTCTACCACATTTTACACTATTGATATCACCCTTCACATCTTTTTATATTGTGTATCCATTAACAAATTATTGTAGCTATAGTTATTTTTAAACATTTATTTATTTATTTTAGAGAAGAGAACATGAGTGGGGGGAGGGACAGAGGGAGAGAGAGAGAGAGAGAGAGAAAGAATATCCAGCAGACTCCCTGCCGAGTGTGGAGTCCCACACGGGGCTCAATCCCGTGACCCTGAGATCCTGACCTGTGCCGAAATCAAGAGTCACGTGCTTAACCAACTGAGCCACCCAGGTGCCCCTATAGTAAATTTTTAATACTTTTGTCTTTTAACATTTTTCTAGAGTTCAATGATCTACATAGCACTATTACAGTATTAGAGTGTTCTGAATTTAACTATATATTTACTTTTACTTTATGCTTTCGTATGTTTTCATGTTGTTTCTTAGCTTTCTTTCATTTCAACTTGAAGAACTCCCTTTAGCATTTCTTGTAAGGCTGGTCTAGTACTGATGATATTCCTCAGCTCCAAATTCTCTGAGAATGTCTTTATCTCTCTATTTCTGAGCAACAGCTTCTCTGGATATAGTATTTCTGGTTGGCACTTTTTCCTTGAGTACTTTGAACATATCATCCCACTCCTTCCTGTCCTGCAAGGTTTCTTTTTTTTTTTTTTAAGATTTTATTTATTTATTTATTTGTCAGAGAGAGAGAGAGCCCGTGCATAAGCAGGGAAAGGGACAGGCAGAAGGAGAAGCAGGCTCCCCTATGAGCAAGGAGCCTGATGCTGGACTCGATCCCAGGACCCTGGGATCATGATCTGAGCCAAAGGCAGACACTGAACCAACTGAGCCACCCAAGCATCCCCGTCCTGCAAGGTTTCTGCTGGTAGCCTTATGGGGGTTCCCTTTTATGTGACAAGTTGCTTTTCTCTGCTGCTTCAAAATTCTGTGTTTGTCTTAGACTTTTTGCAATTTGTTTATAATGTGTCTTGGGATAATCTTTGGTTTGATCTTGATTGGGGATATTTGAGCTTCATGAATGTGGATATCCATATCCATCCCAAAATTTGGGAAGCATTCAGCCATTATTTCTTTAAATATGCTTTTCTGCCCCGTTTTTCTTTCTTTTCTCCTTCTTTGATTCTTATAATGCGCATAACATTTATATGCTTGTATTGTCATATAGGCCCCGTGGGCTTTCTTTACTCTTTTGCATTCTTTTGTTGTTGTTGTTGTTCCATTAGCTCACTAATTTCAAATGACTTGTCTTCAAGTTTGCTGGTTCTTACTTCTGCATGATTGAATCTTCTGTTGAAGCTCTATACTGAATTTTTCAGTTTTTGTTTTGTATTCATGAGCTTCAGGTTCATTTTTAATGGTTTCTATTTCTTTATTAAAATTCTCATTTTCATGCAGTTATTTCTGATTTTGTTTAGTTATCTATCTGTTTCTCTTGCATCTCATTTGACTTTTTTAAGATGATTATTTTGAATTCCTTGTCAGTCAATTTATAGAGTTGCATTTCTTTGGGATTGGTTTCTGGAGATTTATTAGTTTCCTCTGGTGGTGTCATATTTGCTTGATTCTTCATGATCCTGTAGCCTTGTGTTGATATCTGTGCATTTAAAGGAGCAAACACCTTTTACAGTCTTTACAGACTGATTTTGGCAGGTAAAGACCTTCTCCTGTTGGGTCCCTGCGCTGACAGTATTGCATCCAGGACTTCAGGTGAGTAGGTTTGATGTAGGTCATGTGACTGTTGCTGGGTTCATAGTGGGGACTGGTTGGTGGTTCTTCTACCAGTGGCTTAGGCAGCTGGGGATCCAGCCTAATATCTGGGCTGGTAGGGCTACCTCCAGGACCTTGTTCAGTAGGACTGGTGCTAGGATAACATTCTTTTTCGGGGTCTGCAGATGGTAAGCCTGTTACCAGGTGCATGGATAGATGTAGCTCCTGCTCTGTCTTTTGAAGGATTCCCACCAGCTTACTGGAAAGTTCCCTGGGTGGGTAGGAATGGCTCTGGACTGTACCTGAGAAGGGCTGGAACCAAGTCACAGTGCTGCTTCTATGTCCACAGCTAGGTCCAAAGTCTTCAGGCCTGCCTATGGGAATATGGATGGGTGTGCCTCTTGCCAGATCCCTCAGTGGGCAGGATTGCTCTCAGACTGGCTGAGAGAGGGTGGAGCTGAACCACAAGGCTTCTTCAGCATTGGGAGTTGGACCAATGTTGGTGAGCCTGTTGCCTAAGGCATGGGTAGGCATATCTCTTCCTGGTTCCCATGGCAGGTGGTGCTGATGGTAGGACCAAGGCCAAATGGGGCTGTAGCTGAGTCCACAGGGGGACAGGTTTCTGTTTCTGTATCCAGGACCACAATTGGCAAGCCTGCCATCTGGGCATATGACTGCCTTCTCAAAATGACCCTCCTTGGTGTTGGAGGACCTCCTATTCTACCATCTTAATGTAAGTTTTCCATTATTCATGAATTTTGGCTTTTGGAACATATCTCTTAGAGATATCAAAGGTATACTATTTAAACAAAGTCACCTTAAAGAGGCAGTGGTTACATGTATTAGGGAAAGTCTGAGCTGCATTTTGAATAGTGAATAAAAAGTTCACCAAGAATATAAAAGGTGGGAGTAGGAGTTAAAGGGGAGGGGATTCCAGGAAAAGGGAAGTATGTAGTGGATTTATGAAACATCACTGCAAGTAATCTGGTCTTGCTGGAATATATTACAGTGGAGTAAATCAAGGGGGGTGACGGAGGAAGTGGGGAGGAAGTAGAGTGGGCAAATGTAAGAGTGTTTTGGGGAAGAAGCTCAACAGAACTTGTTGACCAATTGGCAGGTGAGAAAGGGGATAAATCAAAGCTAACAACCACACTTCTAACTTCAATGCCTGAATGAACAGTGTTTATTAGTAACTATGCTAGGGGCTGAGGTGAGAACAGCTTTGGTGGGGGAAGATAACTTTAATTTTTAGACATGATAAATTTTGTATAAATCTTCCTCTCATATGGTAGCCTAGGCACCAATCAAATAGCCTGGGGCAGATGGCTTCTGATAGGGATAGATCATATCCAGAGTAACATGGGCGGTCAAGAGCCAGAGAGACAATCTATTGACTTTTTAAAAATAAATTGTTATTGGAACACATTCATGTCCATTTTTTAATCTATAGTTTCTGGCTACTTTTGCACTATAATACGCACAGTTGACTTGTTGTGACAGAGATTGTATGGTCTAAAATTTATTGGCCTGAAATTTTTACTCTTTGTGGAAGATATGTGCCATCTACTGGTCTAGGAGAAAGACAAAGTTCAAATACCAGAGTCCAACCACAGACATAAGATCCAGAGGATCCAAAATCTCATCCAGCCTCTATATGGAAATAAGTGGAGATTGGCCAGGATAGAGGTGGGGGTTTCATGGGGCCCAGTGGTAGCAGGGATGCCCACTACCATCTTGGCATGCCCAAACCAAAAAACAAACTAAGCTAAAAACAATGTATGAAGGATGAGGACTAAGAAGTAGGGCAAATTGACTGGAGGTTATTTCAAATCAAAGAGTGCTAGAGGCAGCAATTTGAAGCCAAGACACAGAGCCAGACACCCAGAGCCAAAGACATTAAACATTGAGAGCAAGAACAAATGCAAATGAGTTGGGATCAATGGCAGCAGTGAGTGGGGTGGATGGGTGAGTGGGGTAGAAAAAAAGAATGTCAGAATGACAGTGTGTTTTGAGAAGTAGTGAGGGAGGTCTGAGGTGATTGATAGAATGCCTGTTAGTGTTTGCAGCTTGGTTTTATGAGTTGGCTGGGGTGTGATATTTTGGTGCATCAGTCAGATTAAAGGAACAGTGGTAGAATAGATACTACTTTTTCCTGGGTTGGGGCACTGTTCCCAGGTTTGCCTGAAGGAAAATTATGACATATTCTAGAGTGTATGTATGTATGTATGTATTTAGAGCATGAGCAGTTGGGAGGGGGCAGAGGGAGAGGATCTCAAGCAGACTCCATGCTGAGTGCAGAGCCTGATGTGGGGCTTGATCTCATGACGCTGAGATCATGACCTGAGCTGAAATCAAGACTCAGACACTTAACTGACTGAGCCATCCAGGCTCCCCTGTGGGGTGTTTTATGGTGACAAGAAAGCTCCTACAACTGCTCTTCTAGCTGATACCCATCCAATTGTACCAAGTATTGCGGCTGATTAGTATCAGTGGGAGTCTAATACTTGTTTTACCATGTATTTTGGTTCCCGTATGGAGTTTCCCAAGCAGGTGGAGAGGCATGGGATGGCTTTGATGTGCTGGGCCTAGCAGGGAGTGAAGAAAGAGATATTAAAACTGGGTGGAAAGCAATTGGAAGTTAAAAGGCTAGCATGATATTCAGTAGCTACAGATATTTATAGGGTTGGGGTGATGCTGATGTGTCTGAAAGACAGCAAGACAACATGTCACACTTTTATATCTCTCCTGGAGCTATTCAGCATACTATCTCATAGATCTTCTTGAGTGGCCTTTACCTTTTCTGGTACTAAGTGGACTGTCAGGGGTGTGGTATTTGCTTAATGGCATGAGGAAGCTGTGGGGGTGAAAACCACAGTTGTGGATCAGTGTTTGGGTAAATATAATGTAGTGAATTATTATAAACAAAATGAGTGTAGTAGAGTAGAATTAGTCATATTGTTTGAGGAGGTATAACAGTGTGGATGCATTTCCAGAACTGGTATAAAGCCTACCTGCTGATTTACCTGTTGTTCTGCAGGTATTAGATGATATGGAGGTGGATTTACATGTGGAGGGCTCTGAATAGTACTTTTCAGATCAGGATATTAAATGAGGGTCTTGGTCAAATTTCAGATTATTATGAAGCTCATGGAGATGGAATACTTCTTTGATAAATAATATGACAGTAGTAGTTGTGAGTGGGAGTCCAGCAAAGTGGATAAAATGTAGCATCTTAATGAGAATGTCACTTCCAATATAGTATTAAAACTTTAGGAAGGAATGGGGTGCCTGGGTAGTGTAGTCGGTTAAGCATCCAGTTCTTGGTTTCGCTCAGGTTGTAATCTCAGGGTTGTGAGATCCAGTCCTGCATCGGGCTCATGCTCAGTGTGGAGTTTGTGTAGGACTCTTTCTCCCTCTCCCTCTGACACTCCCCACCCTGTGCTCACTTGCTCTCTCTCTCTCTCTCTCAAATAAATAAATAAAATCTTTTTAAAAAAAACTTTAGGAAGGAGAAAAATCCATGTTGAAGTCCAATAAAATGGTATTGCATGAAGAATTTGATGGTCAGCATAGGCTATAGTAATAATTTGGGCCTTCCAGGCCTGTCCTCAGTCTGAGACTATAGTACCTGGCATACAGTAGGTACTCAATAAATATTTGTTGTATGAAGGAATTATTCACTTACTAGACATAGAGTTTTGAATAGGTTGCAGTGGCCCTTTAGGGTAGTGTGGAAGAACCACATACCTGAAGTAGAGGCTACTTCCCCAAGACTTAGACCATTCTCTGACCATTGGCATTATCTGTGAGTGGCTAGGTGAATAAGCATTGTATGTCAGAGATCCTCAAAACTATCTCCAGGTTTGGCAGTTTGGTAGAAAGGCTCACAGGACTCAATATATATTTTTATTTGTGGTTAAGATTTATTATAGTGAGGGGCACCTGGGTGACTCAGTTAGTTAAGCGACCGCCTTCGGCTCAGGTCATGATCCCAGGGTCCTGGGATCGAGCCCCGCTTCAGGCTCCCTGCTCAGCGGAGAACCTGCTTCTCCCTCTCCCTCTGCTTCTCCCCCTGCTTGTGCTCCCTCTCTATCTCTCTCTCTGTCAAATAAATAAATAAAATCTTTAAAAAAAAAGATTTATTATAGTGATGCAGTAAGAATATACAGCTAGACCATAAAGGAAAAAGACACAGGTAGAATCTGAATGAATCCCTGTGTGGGCTTCCTTATGCTCTTTTCTGCCTATGAGGGGTCACACAGAGTGCACTCTTCTCCCATCAACAAAACTCCAACAACATATGTGAAATGTTGTCTACTATAAACACCCATTAGAGACTCAGTGCCCAAGATTTTTATTGGAATCTAATCACATAAACACTCTCTTTTTAGCACATACCAAAATTCCAGACTCCAAGAAGGAAAGCAGGTGTTCAGGCTTAAACCACATTGCTTGCACAAATAGTCTAGGCACTGTGAGCCACCCTAATCAGTTAATTGTAGACTGGAAATACTCCAAAAACCAAGTTACCAGATGCCAGCCAGGGACCAACCTGATAAGTAGGCTTTTTCTAAGAATAGCAATCTCAGGTCTGCTACATTAACGCTTTTCTGCACAGTACCCATCTGCTGTGCTACAACTGACATTGATACCAGAATATTCCTAGACCAGATAATCTTGCAGGACAGGAGTCCTCTGCCACCTCTCTGATATTTGTGGCTGTTTTGACTCTAGGGTCTTAGGAAAAGGAAAAGTTAAAGTATTTGTAAAAGAGAGTCTACCTTCCTTGGCATAGACAATTTTTCTGGTACCTACTGTTCTGAATTGTGATGATAAGATTAAGACTGCCACAAAATTTTGGGATCCTTCAAGGTAGTGTATCCATCTCTTTTTTCTCACATTGGGTAGCTGCCTTTATTCATGACCAGCCTTTTTGAGAATTAGAGGGAAAGGAGGAGTTTGCCAGGGTAAATGGATGGATCTATTTAGGCTAATATTATGGAAGAAAGAGTTTTCATCTCCTGAAATGTGGCTGTTCTGTATAACTTTTTCCATTTCTGGACAAATCATTTAGTGAAGTAATCATTATGCAAGGATGATGGAGAAACTATCAATAATATCCAGAAACTCTAGGAACTGCTGCATTTCCTTGATTATCTAGAGGGCTTCTCAGTATAGAACTTATGAAATTTTCCCTGGAATCATGTGAATACCTTGACTCAACATAGTTCAAAAACTCCTCCTTCAGGATTTTCAAAGTAGGTTTGGCCTAGTGGTGGTAGGGCTATACTTGGTCTAAACCAATGGTGTTGTTCACTTTTAATACAGATATCAGTCAGAGTTACCTTTTCCTTGGGAATTTAGGTAAATGGATCTTGAATCCTCAATTTCACAACCTAGGCAAGTTCAGCATTCTTCCCATGATTTCTGTAAATGTTCAATCTTAAATCCTCATATATACCTCTTTGCTACTTACAAACAAAAATTAGATAT
This sequence comes from Mirounga angustirostris, assembly GCF_029215605.1. Lineage (NCBI taxonomy): Eukaryota > Metazoa > Chordata > Mammalia > Carnivora > Phocidae > Mirounga > Mirounga angustirostris. Next base: position 61,048,813 of record NW_026991719.1, read on the forward strand.
TAATGATTATGTAGGGCTAGAGGTGGAGAGTGGTATGAGGGGAACTGAGGAGTGACTGCTAATGTGTAGGGAGTTCCTATTTGGGGTGATAAAAATGATCCAAAATTGATTGTAGTATGGTCATACAACTTTACTAAAAAAAAAAAAAAAAAAAAAACCAAAAAACTGAATTGTACATTTTAAATAGGTGAATTGTATGGAGTATGAATTATATCTCAATAAAGCTGTGATTTTTTTACTTATTTATATATTTTTAAAGATTTTATTTATTTATTTGAGAAAGAGAAGCATACTCCCCACTGAGCAGAGAGCCCGATGCGGGGCTCAGTCCTAGGACCCCAAGATCACGACTTGAGCCACCCAGGTGCCCCACACTGTGATTTTTTAAAAAATCAAGACCTATGTAGAATTGTTAGAATTGTCAGATCTACCACCAGAAGAGTTGTAGCAGTTTGCCTTCCTACCATCAATATATAAGAGTGCCTATTCCCTCATAGTCTCACCCAGCAGAATGCATTATCATATTCTTGCCAGTCTGATATGTGAGAAATGTTGTCTCTGTATTTTTACTTTGTATTTCCCTAATTTTGAGTGTGTTTGAACATTTTTCATATGCTTAAGGATCATTTTTATATCCCTTATGTGAATTATCTATTCATGTATTTTTTCTCTTGGGTTTTGGTCTTTTGGGGAGGATGGTCTTGTTCACTCAATATTTTTTCCAGTTTTATTGAGAAATAGTTGGCATAATTCACTCTATAAGTTTAAGGCCTTCAATATGAAGGTTTGATTTACATATATTGTGAAATGTTTATCACAATACGTTCAGCTAACATCCATAATCTCATACAGATACAACATAATTCTTGTGATGAGAACTCTTGGGATTTACTCTAATTTTAACAACTTTCCTATATATGATACAGCATACAGTGTTAACTATAGTCATCAATTTGTACGGTATATTCCTAGTACTTTTAACTGGAAATTTGTCCCTTCTGTCCACCTTCCTCCAATTCTCCCACTCCCTCTACCTCTGATAACCACATCAGATCTCTTTTTCTATTATTATTTTTTTTTACTCAATTCTTAAGATTTCTTCTTACATAGGTATATGAGCCATTTTCTGTCATCACCCACACTCTTAATCACTATACTCTACTGCTGCCCTGCTCTGGCACTTTATCCACATAAACCCCATTCGTCCAACATTTATAATTGGAAGTGGCTCAAATTTTCGTCACAGAATGATTTATATGTAGCATAGGCCCTTAAAACCCACTATCTAGGACCATTTTTCACAGTTGTGTTCCCCTGAAGCTCCACTAGTCCTGGAGGAATGGAGGCAGCTAAAGTAGCTTGATAGCCTATGGAGGGGGATAGGGGTCAGGAGGGAAATATTTGCTTCTAAGGCTCTATATTTTCTACAGTCCTAGCCCTACAAGGTGAAGAACTTAATATCTCTTTTTTTGCAATTTTCAGGCCACACCCCCCAATACTAATAATCAAGGTGAAATCACACTTTCTGGGGTAGCAAGATTTCTTGCCATGGCAGTCAGCTTATGGAGGAGGGCAATGAAGGAGGTCCACTATTCTGTTTCTTATACTGTAGATGAGCTTGAGAAAAAAAGCTATAAACTTTTTTTGTTTACAGTCTTATCTGTACCACTGCCAGCACCTCATATAGCATCCTCACTATTTCTCCTGTGGAGTGAACTTGTCTCATTTTTGGAGGGTGTGGGGAGCTGGCCCTTGACTGCTTTCAGTTACCTTCTCTTTGACAAGTTGGAAGTTTCTTAAAAAATCAAACACATAATTACCATATGACACAGCAATTGCATTATTGAGCATTTATCCCAGAGAAATGTAAACTCCTGTCCACACACACACAAAAATTGTACAGCAATGTTCATGTGGCTTTATTCATAATGGCTAAAAAGAACCCAGATGCCCTTCAATAGGTGAATGATTAAACAAACTGTGGTATATTCATACCACAGAATACAACTCAGCAACAAACAGGAATAGATTATTAATATATACAAGTTTGATGATTTTCAAAGACATTATGCTAAGTTAAAAAAGATCTAATCTCCAAATGTCACCTAGAGTATGATTCTATTTATGTGCTGTTCTTGAAAAGACAAAATTAAAGTGTCAAGAAAAGAGATCAGTGGTTCCCAGGGATAAGGAGTGGTAGTAGTGTGTGAATAGAAAATATTAGCATGAGGGAATTTTTTTTTAGCTAACTCTTCTTCATTATGATTATGGTAATGGTTATATGAGTCTATACCTGTGTTAAAATTCATTGACCTGTACATCAAAAAATATTTTTTTGCCTTATTTTAATTTTAAAAATAAGTTTAAAATAAATTCAATATAAAAATACTAACCCTGCAGAGTTAATGAAGTATGGACCTAATTCACTTAAAATACAGTAGCATGGAGCCAAAATGTAAAAGACCTTGAATGCCCAACAGAGGAATTTGGGATTTATTCATCAAGTAGTGAAGAGGAATGAAAGTTTTTAATTTGGGCAGTGAAAAATTATTGGAATCTGTATTTGTACAAAGATCACCCTGAAAAGAGTGGAGGATAGATTGAAGAGAGTGAGGCAGAAAGCAGGAGATATTCTAGCTGAAAGATAAATGCCTAAATGTGGGACAAGGAGAGTAAGAACAAAAGAAGCTTGGTTTGGGACGTGATAAAATCGGTAGGAATTGGCTGCTAATTTGATTGGCAGAAGAAAATGTTTTGTTACTGAGTTCTTTATTTGAAAGAACCCTTTTATTCCTGTGTTGTGGCTAAAAGCTTAATTCCATAAAATTTTAGAGCAGCAGGGCTTTGGGTCTATTTGGTGGACAAAACTGTCTTGTGTCCGAACAGAAGTTCTGGGTCACAGTCACTGAGGCAGAACTAGCCATTCCAAAGTCTGCAGACTCATTACAGTCTGACAGATCTGTGAATGCTAGCTCTGTCCCCAGATTCCCATAATAATAATAGCTAACTCTTACTGACTGCTTACCATGTGCTAGGCCCTGTTTTAAGTGGTTTGTATACAGTTTGATCATGTCAAAAACTCTCGGAGACTGTATGATTATCATTCCCTGTTTCAACATGCAAAAATTATGACACAGACCTGCTTGTAATTCACACAGAAAGTAAGTGATTGAGCCAATATTCAAAACTTAGGCAGCCTGAGTCTAAGGCCCAGCTCTTGAATGTTATAGTATGCCAGAGGTCCTTAAAAGCAGGTGAATAGAAAGAGAAAACCTCTTTGGCAGCTTTTTCTGCCTTGACAGCTTCCTTCCAATCATTTCTGCTTTCCATGTAAACTATTATTGTTGTTTTTTTTTCTTCCCTTTGCCCATCATAAAATATTACTGTCCTATAATCAGTTCCCTCAGTCACTTGGTAGAAAAACTCTTCTTAGTAGCCTTCATTTCCCTGCCTCTATTGTAGATATTTTGGTGTAAATATTGTAGATATTTGGTGACTCTTGGTGAGTCTTCCTCCTAGTTTATCCTGATAGGCAACTCTGTGTTTATATATTTCAGAGTCAGAAAGTAGGTGGGGCTGAGGGACTACTGGGATAAATTGAGTCGGCCTGCCTTCTGAGTCAGTTCACAAGCACGTAGAGTAGGGAAGTTTTATCTTAACCACAGGCAGATATCAGGGAGCCCCAGGAGGGAACAAATTTTGCTGAAGGGAGGCTGTGCATGTTAATAGTGGGTCAAGCAAACTACAGCCAGCAGGTCAAATCCAGCTATTACCTGCTTTTGTAGGTAAAATTTTATTGGAACACAGCTATGCCCATTCATGTTTTGTCTATCACTGCTTTTGTACTGCCAGAGTTGAGTCATTACAATAGAGATCATATGGCTGGCAAAACCTAAAATACCTGCTATCTGGCCCTTTATAAAAACATTTGCTGGGGCGCATGGGTGGCTCAGTGTTATACGTGTCTGCTTTCGGCTCAGGTCATGGTCCCAGGGTCCTGGGATCAGGCCCTGCATCAGGCTCCCGCCGCTCCGCGGGAAGCCTGCTTCTCCCTCTCTCACTCTCCCTGCTTGTGTTCCCTCTCTTGCTGTGTCTCTCTCTGTCAAATAAATAAATAAAATCTTTAAAAAAAATTTGCCAACTCCTGGTATATAGGATGGAACATCCTGAGTGATGGGAGATTTTTGTGTAGGGAAATACTAAGAGATTAAATCTGTATTTTTTTAAAGATTTTATTTATTTATTTGGCAGAGAGAGAGAGCACAAGCAGGGGGAGTGGGAGAGAGAGACGCAGGCTCCCCACTGAGCAGCCCTGACGTGGGGCTCGATCCCAGGACCCTGGGATCATGACCCGAGCCAAAGGCAGATGCTTAACTAACTGAGGCACCCAGGCACCCCAAGATTAAATCTGTATTTTAAATAAAGACATTTGAGAACATTGAGAGGAAGAAACTAGATGCAGGAACCAGAAAAGAAGTTATCAAAACAGGGTAGAAAAGAACTAGGGAAGGCTTAGTGCAAATAGATAAAAGGGATCAGCTTTTAGAGATGCCAGTCGAGATAGGTTCTCCAGAATTTAGTTGAAGTGTGTGTGTGTGTGTCCATGTGTACATGTGTCTGTTGGGGAGGGAGAATCTCCATTCTGAGCAAAAAAGAGGACAGGGAGAGGAAGACAGTACAAAAACAAGTAGAGAGAAAAATACCCTCCTATTTCTTTAATTTGTATTTGAAATGACCGCTATATTCCTTGCTGCAGAAATATTTCTAGAAAATTTCTAAAGGGCTGATTTTCCAAGCCTGTATGTATTAGGCAACATTTGGCCCTACTGTTTTACATGGCAGCATTGCACTCTGAGAGAAATTTGTGAAGCTTACTTGACCAGGGATAAAAATGATATGGACTCTGAGAAACAAACTGAGGGTTCTAGAGGGGAGGGGGCTGGGGGGATGGGTTAGCCTGGTGATGGGTATTAAAGGGGGCACGTACTGAATGGAGCACTGGGTGTTATACGCAAACAATGAATCATGGAACACTACATCAAAAAATAATGATGTAATGTATGGTGATTAACATAACATAATAAAATTTAAAAAATGATATGGACTGATTGCAAAGATCACATTGTTCAGTTTTTCCTTTTTTATCAAAATTGCTATAGTGACCAGATGTACTCTCACCAGAAATACATTGCTGAAGTCTGATTATTGAGAGAAGCTGTGAAGGATGTGGACATGGTGTCTTTTTTTTTTTCCCTGTGAGAACAACTCATGTAAATCTGAAATATAAAAATACTATTATCTACTCTTAAGAAACTTCCTCAAGTTCTACCATATCTACAAGATCATGGACTAAGAATAACACCTTAAGAAATTTCACGGGTCACTTGTTTTGGGTAATCATAGGCAGAAACTACTGAATTCATGCACTGCCCCAACTTGCCATCTCCCAGAGGCTTGCTTCCTTCCTGCTGAAGACCCATGAAGATGTAAAATCAGAAAAAAATATACCAAGTCAGGATCCAGCTCTGGCTATGCAAAGCACCACCCCTGTTACATAAAAGGCTGTGTGTCTTAGTCCCCAGAACTACACTTTCTCCTCCAGAGGATGACCATAATTCTCAACCACAGGGTTTTACTCCCCTCCATGAACTGAGTGTATTGGTGAAGTACATAGTCCTCCATTACACCTTGTTGGGGGAGACTGGACTATCTTTTGCAACCAGCCTCAAGGAGCCAGGAATGGCAGACAGCCATGGCGTGTGCATCAGGGGATCAAACTGAAAGTGTACATGAAAAGGGTATAATGGGGCAAGTCTGCTATGACCTTTGTTTCACTCTCAGTCACCAATTATTTTAGCATGGTACACTTAAGAGTAAATGACCAGTTGTAATAATGTCATTATGTTTGTTGCAGGTTGCACATGCTCAAGCACAGATTTTATGGCCTTGTTACTCAGAAGGCTGCTGGCTTCTGGCCCTGCCTCGACAGTTCCTAAAGAGGTCACAAATTCTAAGGTACAGGGGAATAGCAAGTGAGATTGCTCTTCCCACTTCCTTTTTTTCTGTTTTCACTATTTCCTTTTCTCCTTCTTTCCTGAACTGGGGTCCTGTCAATCTTGTTACACCATCATTGGTATAATCTGGAATGACATGTAGGTTAGAAATAATTCTACAAGAGTTGTGAAAAGATTCTTCTAGACCAGGAGTTGTGGCTTTATAATTAAGTGTCTGAATGGCTTGGGAAACATTGCTTACTATGTCTGATCTCTAATTTTCTCATCTTTATTAAGAGGTAGAACTAGATGAGCTCTAAGATACTCAAAATCCATTTGAGATGCATTCAAATCCATGAACACAATTGTTTGCAGCTCCCAGTGTTTCTATGAGAAGATACAGAGATATCCTTCAGGGTTTACAATAAAGGAGAAGGGAGAAAGGGAGAGAGGAGGATTGAGAATGGAGTCTCTGATGAGCAGACATTGTTCATTGAGAGAGGAGGGGAGAGAGGAGTTAATTCTTTTTTTTTTTTTTTTTTTTGAGACAGAATGAGAGAGAGAGAGCACATGAGAGGGGCGAGGGTCAGAGGGAGAAGCAGTTTCCTTGCCAAGCAGGGAGCCCGATGCGGGACTCGATCCAGGGACTCCAGGATCATGGCCTGAGCCGAAGGCAGTCACTTAACCAACTCAGCCACCCAGGTGCTCCAAGAGGAGTTAATTCTAACCTATGACATCTGGGGAGGCCTCTAGGACAAGGTGAGAACTGAGCATGATTTGAATGTAGGGGAAAATGATTTCAGTTTTAGATGTTTGAGTTTGAGTCTTTAATCATTAGAGAAACAAGCTTTGGAGCCAGACTCCCTGGGTTTTAATCTAAGCTCCACCACTTAGCAGCTATAACATCTTGGGAACGCTACTTAACCTCTCAGAGCCTCAGTTTTATCATCTTTAAAATGGAGAATAAATGGTAATTTATTAAGAGTAAGTGAGTTCACATATATAAAGTTCTTAGAACAGTGTGTGGTAGTAATGTTTCTGTACAGAGAAATGCTAGGAGACTAGGAAAATCTTTCTATACATAGAGTTTCTTGTGGGTATTATTGAAGATAGAAGTTAGAGCTAGGAACCAGACAGAAAGTTATTTCAAGACTACATATGGGAGAGGACAAAGTGTGATCTAGATAATGCTGCCAGGAACCAAAAGGATAGGTCAGTATTTAAAGATGAAATATCTAATATATAGTCTTTAGAATCTATAGGAGTTACTCAATATAACATTTATCACCCAGTCTAAGATGCTATCAATTGCACCCTTATTTCATGAAGTAACAGGAAATTAAAAACTCTGCCAATTAAACTGTGTCTTGCCATTGAATATAAGGCTCATCCTGATTTAAAGACTTTTTATTTATTTGAGAGAGAGAGAGAAAGAGAGTGGGGGAGGGGCAGGAGGAGAGGGAGAGAGAGAATTTCGAGCAGACTCCCTGCTGAGTGAGGAGCCCAATGTAGAATTTGGTTTAACAACCCCGAGATCATGACCTGAGCCAAAATCAAGAGTTAGACAATTAACCGACTGAGCCACCCAGGTGCCCCAAGACTCATCCTGATTTAATAGATGTTAAAATGTGGGGGGAAATGTACATGTTATAATGGATGAAATAAGATATGTGCACAATAAAGATGGTGGAGGAAAGAGAGTGGAACAAAACCCTTTCTGTAACTACAAATTTCTATTTGAGACAAGGTGAATTCTCTTACTTTAGTATTTCCAGAAAGTTTGCCTAGGACTTTTCACTCCCTGATAGGTAATACTGGAAAGCCTAGGGAATCTGGGTGCTTTTATTTAAGATGGTGTGTTTTAACTACCCTATCTCTTTCCACGTGGTCTGTATTTAACACAAAACAGAGTGAAGAATAGATCAGTGAGAAGTGGCGTTTTTTTCATGCTTGAGAAACTCGTTCACATGGACTTGGCCTATTACTACACAAATGTATTGAGTCTTTCTTGAACTTCAGATTTTGAATAGATTTGGGTCAGAAGCTGTTGAGGTAATCTGTCTTTCTTCTTGATTTGCCTCCCCCCAGTTTATCCTATTTGTTCTTTGCCATCCTTCCACCAAAGGAAAAATCTTCATTAACAGAAGTCAATGCACCTTGTAATCTCTTGGGTAATTTATAACAGGAGCATGAAGGGAAGTAGGCACTGGTATGTTCCTCTTGAAATCCCATGGCAACATGGCTGTGCCCTATATGGGGATGGAGACAAGAAAGATGCTGAGAGACCATTCTGCCCTGACTTCCCCCCCCCCATCATTCCAGATGCTAGACATCCTGGTCTTCAGTGGCTTTTAATATCCCACCACCAACAACAACTAGGAGATGACCACAGTTCATCATGCAATAGTTATCATAGGACTGTATTTCCCAGGTACACATTTTAACTCTATTCCTGGGGCTAGAAGAAATCTTGTTCTTAACCTAAAGTAAACCTTGAGGTTAGCTAGATAAGGGGACTGAATTGTGAGTATGTATGTAATCAGTGAAACAAACACAATGCCCTCATCCCTTTTGTCTTTTTGTTCATTTTCCTCTTCTTCATTCAGAATTTAAAGAATGAGGAATCGGGGCGCCTGGGTGGCTCAGTTGGTTAAGCGACTGCCTTCAGCTCAGGTCATGATCCTGGAGTCCTGGGATCAAGTCCCGCATCGGGCTCCCTGCCTAGCAGGGGGTCTGCTTCTCCCTCTGACCCTCTTCCCTCTCGTGCTCTCTGTCTCTCATTCTCTCTCTCTCAAATAAATAAATAAAATCTTAAAAAAAAAAAAAAAAGAATGAGGAATCATCTGGCACCTTTATTTATTTGGGGCTGGATAAACCAGGAGTAGTTTGGATCTGCTCAAGCAAGCAGTCTGTGGACTTTCAGCTCCATAGCCAGATCTGGAAAAGAGGCTGAGGATTTCAGGACACTGGTGAAAGAAAGATTGTTTTCTTCTTTTTCCCTGCCTCTGGTACAACACTACTTTAAACCCCAATACCTAGTATAATGTATAACATGTGCAACATAGGAGGACTACTGGACTCTCAGATCTTGTTTTCCCATTTCTAACCACTTGTCCCTGAACATGTTTTGAGTCCTTATTTTGGGCAAGGCAATATCCTTGGTACTGTAGGGAGTGCATGGGTAAAAAAGGCACTGTTGTGGGATGCCTGGGTGGCTCAGTCTGTTAAGCATCCAACTCTTGATTTCAGCTCAGGTCATGATCTCAGGGTCGTTGAGATCAAGCCCTATATTGGGCTCCACACTGAGTGGGAGTCTGCTTCTCTCTCTCTCTCTCTCTCTCCCTTTCCTTCCGCCCCTCTCCCCCACTTGTGCTGTCTCTCTCTCTTTCTCTCTCTCTCTCTCTCTAAAATAAATCAGTAAATCTTTAAAAAAGGGGGGGCACTGTTGCTGCCCTCCAGGGGATATCTAATAAAAGTAAAGCCCATACATGTGCAGATGATCTTAATATATAGAGAGCCAGTGAGTGATATGTGCTATAATCAAAGTATTAACTTCAGTGATAGAATAGTGGGATGGGTTGGAGGGAGATAAAAATTTCAAACTTGGTAAATTATGATTGCTTCAAGGTGATGTTGAATGATGAGCATTATCTTGAATGATGTAATAATGGGAGGAGATTAATAAGTAATCTAAGAATTTGTAAGGTCTTTTTGTGGGTTAGATTCAAGAATCAGTTGTAGCTGGAACATATGTGGTAAGGATGTCTTTGGGTTAGAAAGCAAGCAAAAGACAGACCTTGGTGGTTCCAATCTGTTTAATCAAAGGACTTTAAGTTTATGTTGGAGAAGTTGAATAAGACAGTTTTCTCAAATGCCCAGAAGAATGTCTAGCTCATAATAGACATTAATAAATAATTCTTAAATGAATGCTTGAGATTTGGAACAGTGGAATAAGATAGAGTTCATATTTGTACACTAGACAGATTACTCCAGGAATGATAAAACCTTGCTGATGAATTAGAAGAGAGACTGCTGATATGCGGGTCATTTGAGTCTCTCCTAGCAATCTAATTGACACTAATAAGGGCTTACACCAGGAGAGGAGCCATGTGAATAAAGGATGGACAGAGTGGGGTTGCCTTCCAGAGGTTAAAAGTATAGAATTGGATGTGGAGTTATTCTTAGAAAATATATTATAAGCCCCAAGGAGTGTGGAAGCAGCTGAAACATCAGCAGCATTCCTGTTCTCGGGCTGTTGAATGCAGCGGCCCGGTAGGAGCAGGATCCCACAGTCCCCAGGGGCAGGGCATAAGTTAGGAGCTATGAAAGAATGTGACCCTCAGTCTCCGCTTTCTGCACCTAGCGATTGCTAGCCCAAACATCCTGCTCCTCCCTTATCCCATGACTGACTCCCTGCGTGCCCATGTGTAGGGAAAAATGCAAGCCTGCTTCAAGATATTGCCATCCCTTTGTACTCCTTTCCCATGCTTGGAGGCATCTGTCCTTGCTTTTCTGATAACAAAACAAAACACAAAATAAAAGCTATGTGCAGGATTCAGCTCTCCCTCGCAGAGGCAACCCTGCACAGCCACTCAGATTGGTGTCTGAGAACTTTGTTTCAGTGCGTGACAACATTGGATAGGGGTGGAGTGAGTGTGATAGATGGCATCCAGCATCAGTGACTGATGAAAAGGAAGTTTGTCTTAGAGAAGTAGAAACTGTGGTGGAGGAGGAGAAAGAGAATGAGGGTCAGTAGAAGGAGGAGAAAGTGGTAAAAGCCACCCTCCCATTGTTCTAAGATTTATTTCCATGGGCCACTTTCTCCCCTTAGGCCTATTCCAGAAACCTCCTCCAGGACTTCTAGTGAGGGTTTACATATTGTTAGACCATACTCCCTCTGCTCTTCACAATGAGGGAAGGTGTCTGGAAACTGAGAAAGCCAAAGACCATGTGAGCAAAGGAAGTGCCTACCATACACAATCAGAAGTGGACTTGATATTGCTTAAGGAGTCTTTTGGCATCATGATCAAGATACCAATATTTTAAACAAAGGTCACTTTATCGTGTGTTTGTTCTGGAATTGGGAATTTAATGACTGAATTTTGTGTGTCCCCCCACCCCACCCAGCTCCGGCCCCACAGTTCATAGGTTTAAATCCTAATCCATAATGTGATGGTATTAAGAGGGAGGGCCTCTGGAAGGTAATTATGTCATAAGGATGGAGCCCTCATGAATGAATTAATGCCCTTATAAGAATGGATACTAGAGAGCTTGCTGTCTCCCTCTGCTCTCTCTGCCATGGAAGAATATGAGAAGATAGCCATTGGCACACCAGGAAGAGTACCCTCACCAAAAAGCAGATCTAAAAGTGCCTTGATCTTGTATTTTGCCATCTACAGAACTGTGAGAAATAAAGTTTTGTTGTTTAAGTCACCTATGCTATGGTATTTTTGTTATTGCAGCCTGAACTGATTAAGACAAAAACTGGTACTGAGAAGTGGGGTGCTGCTGTAACAAGTACCTAAAAATGTGGAAGCGGTTTTGGAACTGGGTAATGGATAGAGGCTAGAAGAGTTTTGAGGTGGCATGATTTAGGCATAAAAATCTGCATTAAATAATAAGCCCTCTGTGTTACTTTATGCTTACTGAAGTTCTTTTTTTTTTATGCTTACTAAAGTTTTTAAAGAGCTACTTGATAGTAAAATGACAGATTTTTTTTAAAATTCAAGTTAGTTAACATATAGTGTAGTACTGGTTTCAGGAGTAGAATTTAGTGATTCATCACTTACATATAATGCCCAATGCTCATCCCGATAAGTGCCCTCCCTAATGCCCATCACCCATTTAGCCCATCCCCCACCCACCTCCACTTCAGGAACCCTCACTTTGTTCTCTATAGTTAAGAGTCAGTTATGGTTTGCCTCCCTCTCTGTTTTTATCTTATTTTATTTTTCCTTCCCTTCCCCTATGTTCATTTGTGTGGCTTCTTAAATTTCCCATGAGTACAATCATATACTATTTGTCTTTCTCTGACTTATTTCACTTAGCATAATACACTCTAGCTCCATCCATGTTGTTGCAAATGGCAAGATTTCATTCTTTTTTCATGGCTGAATAATATTCCTGTGTGTGTGTGTGTGTGTGTGTGTGTACCAGATCTTCTTTATCCATTCATCAGTTGATGGACATTTGGGCTCTTTCCATAATTTCGCTATTGTTGATAGTGCTGCTATAAACACTGGGGTGCACGTGGCCCTTCTAATCAGCATTTTTGTATCCTGTGGATAAATACCCAGTAGTGCAATTGTTAGGTTGTAGGGTACTTCTATTTATAACTTCTTGAGGAACCTCCATACTGTTTTCCAGAATGGCTGCACCAGTTTGCATTCCCACCAACAGTGCAAAAGTGTTGCCCTTTCTCCACATCTTGCCAATATCTGTTGTTCCCTGTATTGTTAATTTTAGCCATTCTGACTGATGTAAGTTTGTATCTCAATGTGGTTTTGATTTGTATTTCCCTGATGGCAAGTGATATGGAGCAATTTTTCATGTGTCTGTTAGCCATTTGTATGTCTTCTTTGGAGAAATGTCTGTTCAGTTCTTCTGCCCATTTCTTAACAGGATTATTTATTTTGGGGGTGTTGATTTTCATGAGTTCTTTATAGATTCTAGATACTAGCCCTTTATTCAATATGTCATTTGTGAATATCTTTTCCTATTCCATCAGTTGCCTTTTAGTTTTGTTGGTTGTTTCCTTCACTGTGCAAGAGCTTTTTGTCTTGATGAGGTCCCAATAGTTTATTTTTGCTTTTGTTTCCCTTGCCTCCAGAGATGTGTCTGGTAAGAAATTGCTACAGCCAAGGTCAAAGAGGTTCCTGCCTGTGTTCTCCTCTAGGATTTTGATGGTTTCCTGTCTTACATTTTGGTCTTTCATCCATTTTGAATTTATTTTTGTGTGTGATGGAAGAAACTGGTCCAGTTTCATTCTTCTGCATGTTGCTGTCCAGTTTTCCCAGCACCATTTGTTGAAGAGACTGTCTTTTTTCCATTGGATATTCTTTCCTGTTTTGTCAAAGATTAGTTGACGACATAGCTGTGGGTCCATTTCTGGGTTTTCTATTCTGTTCCACTGGTCTATGAGTCTGTTTTTGTGCCAATACCGTACTGTCTTGATCACTACAGCTTTGTAATATAACTTGAAGTCCAGAATCATGATGCCTTCAGCTTTGTTTTTCTTTTTCAGGATTGCTTTGGCTATTTGGGGTCTTTTGTGGTCCATACGAACTTAAGGATTATTTGTTCTAGCTCTGTGAAAAATCCTGATGGTATTTTGATGGGGATTGCATTAATGTGAGATTTCTTTGGGTAGTATGGACATTTTAACAATGTTTGCTCTTCTAACCCATGAGCATGGAATGTTTTTCCATTTCTTTGTGTCCTCTTCAAATTCCTTCATAAGTGTTCTATAGTTTTCAGAGTGCAGATCTTTTACCTCTTTGGATAGGTTTATTCCTAGGTATCTTACAGGTTGGTACAGATCAATTCCTTGATGTCTCTTTCTGCTCCTTCATTATTGGTGTATAGAAATGCAACAGATTTCTGTACATTGATTTTATATTATGACTTTGCTGAATTCATGGATCAGTTCCAGCAATTTTTTGGTGGAGTCTTTCAGGTTTTCTACATAGAGTATCATTTTGTCTGCAAAGAGTGAGTTTGACTTCTTCCTTGCCAATTTGGATGCCTTTTATTTCTTTTTGTTGTCTGATTGCTGAGGCTAGGACTTCCAGTACGATGTTGAACAACAGTGGTGAGAGTGGACATCCCTGTCGTGTTCCTGAACTTAGGGGAAAAGCTCTCAGTTTTTCCCCATTGAGGGTGATATTAGCTGTGGGTCTTTCATATATGGCTGTTATGATGGAAGTATGTTCCTTGTTTCCCTACTGTCTTGGGGGTTTCTAACAAGAAAGGATGTTGTATTTTGTCAAATGCTTTTGCTGCGTCTATTGAGAGGATCATATGGTTTTTATCCTTCCTTTCTTAATGTGGTGTATCACATTGATTGATTTGTGGATATTGAACCACACCTGCAGCCCAGGAATAAATCCCACTTGATCATGGTGACTAATCCTTTTAATTTACTGTTGGAGTTGATTAGCTAGTATCTTGGTGAGAATATTTGCATCCATGTTCATCAGGGATATTGGTTTATAATTCTGATATTTAGTAGGCTCTTACTGGTTTAGAATCAAGGTGATGCTGGCCTCAAAGAATGAGCTTGGGAGATTTCCTTGCATTTATATTTTTTGTAACAGCTTGAGAAGAGTAGGTATGAATTCTTCTCTGAATGTTCCCAGGGTAGAATTCCCCTGGGAAGCCATCTGGCCCTGCACTCTTGTTTTTTGGGAGATTTTTTTTTTAAAGGATTTTATTTATTAGAGAGATTGAGCCCAATATGGGGCTCAATCCCAGGACTGAGATCATGACCTGAGCCGAAGTCAGGCGCTTAACTGACTGCCACTCAGATGCCCCTGCTGGGAGATTTTTGATTACTGATTCAATTTCTTTGCTGGTTATGGGTTTGTTAAATTTTCTATTTCTTCCTGTTCCAGTTTTGCTAGTTTATATGTTTCTAGGAATGCTTCCATTTCCTCCAGATTGCCTAATTTATTGGCATATAATTGCTCATGATATTCTCTTATAATTGTTTGTATTTCTACAGTGTTGGTTGTGATCTCTCCTCTTTCGTGGTGATTTTATTTATTTGGATCCTTTCTCTTCTCTTTTTGATAAGTCTGGTTAGGGGCTTATCAATTTTATTAATTCATTCAAAGAACCAGCTCCTAGTTTCATTGGTCTGTTCTATTTTTTTAATTTCTATATCATTTATTTTTGCTCTAATCTTACTTATTTCCCTTCTTCTACTGGTTTAGGCTTTATTTGCTCCTCTTTTCCAGCTCCTTTAGGTGTAGGTTAGGTTGTGTGTTTGATACTTTTCTTGCTTCTTGAAGAAGGCCTGTATTGCTATATACTTCCCTCTTAGGACTGCCTTTACTGGTTCCAAAGGTTTTGGACTATTGTGTTTTCATTTTCATTTGCTTCCATGTAGTTTTTTATTTCTTCTTTAATTTCCTGGTTAACCCACTCAGTGTTTGGTCCTTGGCCAGAATGTGGGGAGTTTTTAACTAGGTGTTCTCCAGTTTGCTTGTTAAATGAGACTCAATACTATTTCCACTAGAACTGAAGCCCTGCAGAACTCTCTGGTCAGGTGATGTGGTGTGGGCATGGGTTTCTGCTGGTCTTCTAGGGAAGGGGATCCCAAAGCTGGGACTGAGGCAGACTTGACCAAGAAAGGCAGTACTGCCAGAGTGCAGGGGTGTTGGACGTGATGGAAGCTGGTTAGGCAGGTAGTGTTGGCGCGTGCTGTTTACTTCAGGTGGTTCTGCGTTTATGGTGAGGGGCAGGGGAGTGAAATGGCACCAGCCACCTCCTTTGTTCCCAGACAGTGGTCTCCTTGCCTGCTGCTCTCAGTGAAGCACTCTGAGAAGATCGAATAATCTCCCCCCGTGTGTCCCAGGCATTTTGCAGATTGCTGTTTCCACACTGTCTCCCTCTGCGTTGTTTGCCTGCTTCCTTTCCAGGAGCAGCACAGTGCCCTCCAGGTCCTGTCCCAGCCATGGCTGGTGACTTTTTAGAACTCCAGATTTTAGGGAGGTGGCATGCCAGGGGCCTGTGCTGGTCTTCTGGGGGAGGGTCTCGCCATGCTGAGACTTAGGCAGGTTTGACCAAGAAGTGCAGTCTGCCAGAGCACAGGAGTGTGGGACTTGGTGTAATTAAATTAGGCAGCCAGTTTGGGGGGCTGAGCTGCTTTCTGTGACTGGCTCTGCTTTTATGCTGAGGGGTGGGGGAGGGAAATGTTGCCAGCCAAGTCCTTTGTCCCTGGAGAGGTGTCTCTGTGAAAGCTACCTCTCAGGGATGCGCTCCCAGAAGAGTGAGCAATCTTGTCCCTGTGTGCCCCAGGGGTTCTTCAGATAGCTGTTTCCATGCTTTCTGCCCCTGGAACTGCTTGCCTTCTCTCCAGGAGCAGGGCAGTGCCCTCTAGGCTCTATCCCAGCCAGCCTGCCAACCTTTAAAACTCCAGTATTAAGCCCCGCTGGTTGCAAGAACTCAGGAAAATCAGCCCCTCTCATTTTACCAGCCAATGGCCTTGGGGAAGTTTTCTCCTTGTGTATTCCCCTGTGTGCTCCTCTCTCTAGTGCCTTTCTCTGCCACCAGGGCTCCCTTCCCTCTGCAGGACCTGTGATCTGTTTCTCCCCCAAACCGTCTCTGTCCTCCTACTTCTTTGATGTGGCTCCTTCTCTCCCTTTAGTGGTAGAGTTTGTTCTGTCAGTTTTCAGGTTGATTTCTGGGGTATTCAGAATGATTTAATAGGTATTTAGTTGTGTTTGAGGGACAAGAAGAGCTTAGGGTTCTCCTCCTATACCGCCATCTTAGCTCCTCTAGCTTTAAGTGTTTATGAGGGAACTAAAGGACTTTAAAGGAGTTCAGTGTTCTCTGTTTTTTTTCTGATTACTTCTCTCACCCTTTTCCCTGAAAACTTCTTTCAGATTTCCCCATTGTCTATAAACTTCCTATTCTGTGTCCACAGCACAATTCCTTTTGTGTGGGCTAGAACTTTTGTGTGGGCTAGTTCTATGTTATATGGAACATAAAGTTCCATAAGGAACCTTATGTGGCAAGGTTCCTAAGGAGTGTAAATTAGGTAAACTTCTTTTCTTCTTGAGGCTTCCTCCTTCATTCTAGACTTGGTGGTTCACAGTAATTTATTGGCTCACCACCTGCACCCATCACCCATTCCTCTGTCAGGCTTCCAGGCCCCTAGATTGTATGTGCTCTGGGTCCTGTCTATTATGAACTAGAAGGACCTGTTGTGCCTACAGGGAGAGTGAAAGGTGGTCCAGACAATAAACTGTAGGGAAAGCTGGGGAAAATCATCCCATATGTTGCAGATACCGTGAGGAGGAAAGCTGGAGTAGAGACCATGGGCAGGGACTGTCATTACATATTCAGTGGTTTGGGAAGACTGATGCATAGAGTGTGGGAATGTAGGGTGGTCTACAAAAGAGCATTGTATTAATTACTTATTTATATGTCTCATTCATTAATTCTACAAAGCTTTGTGTTAGATACTGTCATTAAATATAAGACAGTTTCTCATTTCAAGGACATTAACTTGTGGAGAGTGAGAGTCAAAAGCATTTTTAACACACAGTAACCTATACATTCTAATAATATTAAATAAAATACTTACTAAATGCTACATATGGTGCCAAGAACTGTTCTAAGTGCTTTACATGGATTTTCTCATTTATACTCCTCACAAAACTATGATGTAGTGTTGTTGTCATTCCCATTTCACAGGTTAAAAACTGAGACATTGAGAGAAACCCTTTAATGCTAAGCAGAGATTATTTTAATGGTCACTAAAATTGATAAACATCTAAACAGACTGAAAAAGAAAAAGATGAAGACACAAATCACTAATAATGGAAATGAAGAATGGGACATCACTATACAGAATCATGATATTAAAAAGATAATAAGGGATTATTATTAACTTTATCTCAATATATTATACAACTTAGATGAAATAGGAAAAATTTTTGAAAGACATATACCATCAAAGCTTACTCAATAAATAATCTGAAAAGCCCTATAGCTAAAGATAATGAAATTAATGAACAGTAAGTTTCCCAGAAAGAAAACAAACCTGGATGCCTTTGCTGCTGATTTCTATCAAACATTTAAGGAAGAAATAAAATTCTACATGAATTTTTTCCAAGAATAATCCTCCTTAACTTGTTTTATGAAATCAGCACTAACCTAATACCAAAAATATTACCAATAAAAGTACTTATCAATATACCCCAAGATTATAGATACCAAAATCATTAACAAATATTAGTAAGTCCTATCCAGAAATATATAAAAAGGAAATTGCTTCATGACTAGATGGGGTTTATCCCAGAATTCCAAGGTTGGTTTAACATTAGATAAATAATATAATTCACCATATTAAGAAACTAAAGTGAAAACCATATGATTATC
The DNA here is from genome assembly GCF_029215605.1 of Mirounga angustirostris. Classification (NCBI taxonomy): domain Eukaryota; kingdom Metazoa; phylum Chordata; class Mammalia; order Carnivora; family Phocidae; genus Mirounga; species Mirounga angustirostris. The sequence goes on from NW_026991719.1 coordinate 61,066,914, forward strand.
TCAATTGATACGTATTAAATATTTGACAATATCCAATACCCATTCATAACAAAAACTCTCAGCAAATTGGAAATATAAGAAAATGTTCTCAACCTAATAAAGGTTATCATGAAAAACCTTCAACTAATATCAAACCTAACATGGTGAAAACTTGAAGATCTTTCCACTAAAATTAGGATAAGGCAGAAATATCCTTTCTATCCTCTTTTGTATTCTAGGTCCTACCAATATAATGAGCAATAAAAGGAAGTAAAATGCATAAATATTAGAAAGACAAATATAAATCATGTAACATGACATTATTATCTATATAGAGATTCCCATGGAATCTACAAAAAAAAAAATGAGACATTAAGAAGTTAGGTAGCCTACCTAAATTCACATATTGTTTTAGTGGAACAAGGTGTAGTGAGAGCACATAAAGAGGGCAACTTATCTGATGGATTTACGCGTTCAAAGAAGGCTTTTTGGAGGAAATTAAATCTAAAGTGGAATCTAAAGGGTGAATAAAGAGGAAATACCAAGCAAATGGAGGTGAGAGTGTTTAAGTTAGAGTGATGATCATGTGTTCTTCAGAGAGAACTGAAAAATAAGCAGCCTGAATGTTGGCAGTTTGGATAGATCAGTGTTTCGCAGGAAGCGGTTGGTGGCCTGAAAGCTTGGAATTATTTTTTGAGGGTTTGGGATTTTATGCAGAAAGCATAGGGACATTCTTCATCAGGAAGTGACAAGGGGATGATGTGATTAAATCAGTAAAATCAGACAGTGGTTAGCCAAGTAGAGGGTTACTTGTTTGATAGGAGATTTATAGAACTTGACTGATGTTTGGGTTTTGAGGAGGTGGGTTTTAATCGGCATAAAAGGAGGTGGCTGGATGGATGCTGGAGCCATCAATAGAAAGAATTCAGAAAGAGAAAACGTAGAGAAAAATTCAATGTATGTTACTCTAATGTTTCTTTGCAGGAACTACTCCCTCTTCTATGGCAGCTAGAGCCCAATTCCAGAAAATTTTTTGAGTCTTACTTATTAGACAATTCTGTGTGGCTAAGCTATCCTCTGAAATATGTGTTTAAGTTTCAGAAGCTGACTGATAGGCCCATGGCCCGATATGGAATCTTCTGGGATGAAATAACTAAAAATGATAAAATTTCAGGTCCTCTTGGTGGCTTCTGTGATAGGTAAGAAACAGCCTGATGAGAACAACTTTCTCTACTTCTATGAGTTTGTTGATTTTTTTTGTAATGTTTATTTTCAATTTAAGTGATTTCCACTCTTAAATTTTCATTCTACTAATTTGTTCTTTTTTCCACCTTCTTATGGTAGTAGCCTAGTTCTTTGATTTTAAACATTTTTCCCTTTCTAGTATAGGCATGATAGCTATAATTTTTCCTCTAAGAACAATTATAGTGGCATCAAATTCTGATATGTTGTGTTTTCATTATCATTCAGTGTGAAATATTTTATTTCCCTTGGCATTTCTTCCTTGACCCTTTGTTATTTCAATGTATTTTACTAAATTTCTAAATATTTGGGAATTATCTCATTGCTATCGATTTCTTATTTAATTCCATTATTATCTAAAAACAAACATTATATGCCTTAAATCCTTTTAAATATATATTAAGTATATCCTATGCCTGGCATATGGTCAGTATTGGTGAATGGTCAATATGCACTTGAAAATAACTATAATCTGCCTTGTGTAGTGGAGTACTCTATAAATGTTAGTTAGGTCAACTTGCTTGATAATGTTTCTTAAATATTCTGTATCCATATCTTGCTCTCAAAAGTACAGGTTCAGCTAATACAGATTAGATTAATCCAGCCCCTCATACTGTGTCTTGACAGAAGAAGAGCCATGCCTTTTTGTGAAAATTTTTTTTTATTTCTATCTCTACTTATATTTTACATAAATACCTAACATACCTTTTTAAAATACTGGATATATGAAGAATCAAACAAATGTGGCTTATGATCAAAAAAGTAAACAGTCATTATACCTATATAAGAGATGGCCCCAATTACGGAATTATAAGACCAATTTGAAAATACTGTTTTAATAAATATGTTATAGGATCCAGTGAAAAAGGTATTTAGAAAACAACACAGAGACACATTATCGTCAAATTCCTGAAAAATAAAGTCTAAATAGCAGCCAGAGGGAAAAATACCTTATATGTAGGGGAACAATGATAAGTTTACACTGATTTTGCAGCAGAATCCATGGAGCATGGAACACAATGGACTTATATATTTAAATTGTTGATAGCAAAATCTTGTCAACTTAGAATTCCATGTGAACCAAAAAAAAAAAAATACTTCAAAAATAGGCAAAGTAAAAATATTTTCAGATATAAAAATTGAGAGATATTTGTGTCTCCAGCAAGCCTGGCTAAAATAAATGCTCAAAGAAATCTTGTAAGATAAAGGGAAATATTACTAGATGGAAGTCTTTATCTGCAGGAACTTAAAAGAACACCACAAATAGTAAATATATGAGTAAATATATAAGAAGACTTGAGGTATCTTTATTTCAGGTATAAATCTGTATCTATTTTAAAATATTTTAAATACTAAAGACATTTTAAAGCAAAGATGAAATCACTACATTATAGGGATTAATAATGTGTGTGGAAGGAAAATATCTGACAAGTGTGCAAAAGATGTGAGGCATTGATTTCCTTTGTTGGATATTGTGTTTTATTTTTGTTTTTTTAAAAGATTTTATTTATTTATTTGACAGAGAGAGACGCAGCGAGAGAGAGAGAACACAAGCAGGGGGAGTGGGAGAGGAAGAAGCAGGCTTCCCACTGAGCAGGGAGCCCGATGTGGGGCTTGATCCCAGGACCCTGGGATCATGACCTGAGCCGAAGGCAGACGCTTAACGACTGAGCCACCCAGGCACCCCCTGGATATTGTGTTTTAGTCTATGAATATCTGTCAGCTGTAGTCCAAACAGGCTTGAATCAAATCTCTCCCAAGGCAACAGAAGCAAAGCCTATGAAATGGGATTACAAATTTAAGCCTCCTGAAGTTTCCATGGAAATGCCTAGTCCTTGTCTTTCCTCAAGATCACATCGAGGCAGTGGTATGTTAGCAAACTGGCACTCCAGGGAAAAAAAAGTTCTTAACATGTAGTGTTTGCTGATTTTTATGGTGTGAATACTCTCACTATGACCAATTTCAAGCTACTAATAATTTAACAACCTGCTCATAAAATTCCTGATTATCCATTGGCTGTCATGCACAGAACTAGGTATCTTCAATCCCACTGAGTCCACATCTCTACACTTCCTTGATAGGGCCTCTTCTCACTCTCTTGTTGTGGAGTTTGTTCTATCAGTCCTCAGGTTGATTTCTTGGGTATTCAGAATGATTTGAAAGTTATCTTGTTGTGTTTGAGAGATGATATGAGCCTAGGGTTCTCCTACTATGCTGCCATCTTAGTTTCCCCACTGTTTACCAATTTTTAAATGCATTTCTACTGTGTATGAATTTTCTTGGTGTCCTTCTTCTGAAAATGTCTTTACTTCCCCTTCACTCTTAAAGGATATTTTCACTGTATATAGGATTCTGGATTCAAAGTTCTTTTCTTTCAGCAGTTGAAAAATGTAAGCCACTTCCATCTGGCCTCTATGGTTTATGATTAGAAATGCACAGTCATTTGAATCATTATTCACCTAAGGTAAAACATTTTTTTCTAACCATTCCAAGATTTCTTTTTTGTCTTTAGTTTTTAACAGTTTGATTATGACATGTCTGGAAATGTGTTTCTTTGGGTTTACCTCTTTAGGGTTCACTGATCTTGAATCTGCAGGCTTATGCCTTTTGACAAACTTTAAAACTTTAGAGCCTTTATTTTTTAATTTTTCAGCCATGCTCTCTCCTCTCTTTTTAAGACTCCAATGATAGGTATGTTAGATCTTTTGTCATTGTCACACAGGTCCCTGAGGCATTCAGGGACTGTTTATGCTGTTTTTCAAATTGGATCATTTCTATTGATTTATCTTATCAAACTTATCAAAGTTTGCTGACTTTGTTTCTCTTTTATCTCAATTATACTATTCAGTCCTTCCAGGGAGTTTTTAATTAGATTATTGTAATTTTTCCATTCTAGCATTTTTATTTGGGTTTTCATTACCACTTCTATCTATTTACTGATACTTTCTACATTAAACTTTGTTTCAAGTATGTTCATAATTGCTCAATCAAATGCTTTTTATGACAGTTCTTTAAGTGTTTATCATATATTTCCAGCGTCTGTGTCATCCCTTTGTTGTTAGCTGTTTGTCTTTTCCCATGAAAGTTAAGGTATCTGTGGTTCTGTGTATGTCAAAGTAATTGGGGTTTTACTCTGAACAGTTTGAGTGTTATGTCATGAGACTTTGGATCTGGTTAAATTTTATAAACAATATTAATATTTTTGTTTTAGCAGGCACTCAGTTTGGTTAGGTCAAGCTGCAAGTTTCAACCTGCCCTCTGTGGGCTGTAGTTCCACTATCAGTTCAGTTTTCTAAACCTTTGCAGTGCTATTTGGATTTGTTTCACACGTGTACTACCTAGTAGTTATTCTGGGACCTGGACAGTGGTCTATCAGGTAGCAAAATTCTCAAAGTCTTTGGTAGGCTAATTATGATCAAATCTAAGCATTTGAAAGTTGGAGGTGATCTGAAAAGTTCATAAACAGCTTTATGGAGACACTTCCCAAGAATAAGTTCTTTGCCATCTTCCTAGTACTTTTTGGTTTCCTGGGGCTCTCCTTTTCTGTCCTCCAGATAGAAATTACCCACTTCTGTGACTATGTCACTTCACCCCAGAAGTGACATAGAACAGAGAGAGAGTTAAAACAAAAAAGAGGGTCACCTGGGTAGCTCAATCCGTTGAACATCCAACTCTTGATTTCGGCTCAGGTAATGATCTCAGGGTCGTGAGATCGAGCCCTGCTTCAGAAAGAGGTGTTTCTCCCTGCACTTTTGGAGTTGTAGCTTGCGACCCCTTCTGCTGTAGGATTGCCCTGGGGGCTGAGGCTCAAGAGCACCAAAAAACTGCTAGAACTGATACACAAATTCAGTAAATTTACAGTGTATAAAATCAACACACAAAAATCTGATGCATTTCTATACACCAATAATGAAGCAACAGAAAGAGAAATTAAGAAAGCAATCCCATTTATAATTGCATCAAAAATAATAAAATACCCAGAAATAAACTTAACCAAGGAAATGAAAGACTTGTATTCCAAAAAGTATAAAACATTGATGAAAGAAATTGAAGATAACACAAATATTGTTAAAATGTCCATACTACCCAAAGCAATCCACAGATTTAATGCAATCCCTATCAAAATACCAATGGCATTTTTCACAGAACTAGAACAAACAATCCTCAAATTCACATGGAACCACAAAAGACCCTGAATGGCCAGAGCAATTCTGAAAAAGCAAAGCAAAGCTGGAGGCATCACAATTCCAGACCTCAAGTTATATTACAGAGCTGTACTAATCAAAACAGTATGGTAATGACACAAAAATAGACACACAGATCAGTGGAACAGAATAAAAAATCCAGAAGCAAGCCCACAACTATATGGTCAATTAATCTTTGACAAAGCAGGAAAGAATATCCATTGGATAAAAGACAGTCTCTTCAACAAATGATGTTGGCAAAACTGGACAGCGACATGCAAAAGAATGAAACTGGACCATTTTCTTACACCATACACAAAAACACCTGTGTTTTTTGCTTCAGTTTGACATGATTATATGATCTTCTTTAGCCTGTTAATATGCTGAATTACATTTACTGATTTTTGAATGTTGAACCAGTCTTGCACACATAGAATAAATGTCACTTGATCATGGAGTATAATTATTTTAATAGATTGTTTTATTTGACTTCCTACATTTTATTGAGGATTTTTGCATATATGTTTCAGAGAGAAGTTGTTTTACAGTTTCCCTTTATTGTAATGTCTTTAATTTTCATATCTGAGGAGTTAATACTGGTATCATAGAATGAATTAGGAAGTGTTTCATCTGCTTCTACTGTCTGGAAGTTATTATGAATTTTTAGTATTATTATTATTCCTTAAATTACTGAGAAATGTTACCAGGAAAATCATCTGGGCCCAGTGCTTTGTTTTGGGAAGGTGATTAATTATTGATTAACTTATTCAGATGATCTGTTTCTCCTTGTGTGATATTTTGTAGTTTGTATTTTTAAAGGAGTTAATTCATTTCATTGAAGTTATAAAATGCATGGGGGGCGCCTGGGTGGCTCAGTTGTTAAGCGTCTGCCTTCAGCTCAGGTCATGATCCCAGGGTCCTGGGATCAAGTCCCGCATCAGGCTCCCTGCTCGGTGGGAAGCCTGCTTCTCCCTCTCCCACTCCCCCTGCTTGTATTCCCTCTCTCGCTGTGTCTCTCTCTGTCAAATAAATAAATAAAAATCATAAAATGCATGGGCATGAATTTGTTCATGCTCTTCTTGTATGATCCTTTGAATTTCCATGAGAATCAGTAGTACTCCCCTCTCTTTCACATCTCATATTGGTAATATTTTGTGTCTTCTCTCTTTTTTTTATTCATAGTATGGCTAGACATATTGGCTTTTTCAAAGACCTAGCTTTTGGCTTTGTTAATTTTCTTTGTTTTATGTTTTCACTTTCATTGATTTCTGTCTTAATTTTTATTACTTCTTTTCCTGCTTGCTTTAGGATTACATTGCTTTTTTTCTCCTTTTTTCTAAGGGGGAAATTTAGGTGATTGATTTTAGATATTTCTTGTCTTCTAATATATATATACATTTATGCTATAAATATCTCTCTAAGTGCTGGTTTTGCTGTATCCCACAAATTTTGAAAAACTATTTTGATTTACATTTTTCTTGAGACTTCTTCACTGATCCATGTATTATTTAGAAGTATGGTGTTATTTCCAAATACTGGGGAGGACTTTTTTTCAGGAGTAGAATTTAGTGATTCATCACTTAAATATAACACCCAGTACTCATCACAACAAGTACCACTGGGGAGGATTTTCTAGCTATCTTTCTGTTACTGATTTACAGTTTAATTCCGTTATGGCCTGAGAACATTATATGGTTTCTATTCTTTATATTTGTTAAGAGATGGGGGGGGGGTTGGCCCAGAATGAGGTCTATTTTAGTAAATGTTCCATATGAACTTAAGAAGAAATGCATCTTGTTCTTTGGGAAAGAGCATTCTACAAATGTAATTAGATGAAGTTGGGTGATCATGCTGTTTAGGTCAACTGCCTTATTGACTTTCTGTCTGCTTGATTTATCTATTACTGACAGGGGTATGGAAGTCTCTAACTACAATAGAACTTGCAGTTCTATCAGTTTCAGACTCAGGTAATTTAATATTCTAAGTGCATACACAAAAAAGATTGTTTTATCTTCTTGGAGAAATATCCCTGATAATTTTTCTTGTCTGAAATATGTTTAGTCTGAAATTAATATGGCCATTCCAGCTTTGTTTTGATTAGTGTTAGCATAATAGGTCTTTCTGTTAGTAGACTCAGGTCCTTGGACCCAGCAAAAGTAGAAACAAAGCTGGACCCAAAATGTACCAACACAGGCAAGGCTTTATTGGGGTAACAGCTCGAGCTGAAGGGAGACACAGGCACAGCTGGAAAGTGGGCCTGGCTCTCCGAACAATGGCCAGGGAAAGTTTTAAAGGGGCTGAGGTGGGAAATGAGTGATATTTAAGTACATAGGGGAGGGGAAATATAGGAAGTTGGTGGCACAGGCACAGTTGAGGGAACATGCTTCTTCATAATCGTGTATTTCGTTTGCCTGTTAAATCTCCACCCCTGAGTGTGATTTTTAATATTGTAATGAGGGGGAAAGTTGGTGAAAGTTAAGCACTGGGGTCCTTCTTGAGGCTGACCCATTTTGTCCAGTCTTTGCCAGTCTTTGTAGTAAGCATGCTCCTTTCAGTAAGCATCCTTCTTCCACATTCCTGCAAAATATTGTCACTTGGGAGGCATAGAATTTTAGTCTTCCTTCCTTCCTTCCTTCCTTTTTCTTTCTTTCTTTCTTTCTTTCTTTCTTTCTTTCTTTCTTTCTTTCTTTCTTTCTTTCTTTCTTTCTTTCTTTCTTTTTTTCTTTTCTTTTCTTTTCTTTTCTTTTCTTTTCTTTTCTTTTCTTTTCTTTTCTTTTCTTTTCTTTTCTTTTCTTTCTTTCTTTCTTTCTTTCTTTCTTTCTTTCTTTCTTTCTTTCTTTCTTTCTTTCTTTCTTTCTTTCTTTTCTTTTTTTCTTTCTTTTCTTTCTTTCGTAACCAAAGAATGCTGGATTTTATGGTCAAGGTGGAGGGGACCTGAGTCCAGTCCCTGCTCTGTCTCATCTCCATTTTTTACTTTTAAACTTTCTAGGTCTTTTTAATTAAATTGGACTTTGTAGACTACATATAGTTTGGACTTTTTTATCCACTTTGACAACCTCTTTCAAGTAGTGTATTTAAACTATTCATAGTTATGTGTTATTGATATAGTTGGAGTAATATATTTGTAACTTTGTACATTACATCTACTCTTTTTCTGACTTCTCTAGTTTTAACAAGGCATTTTATTTAATTCCATTTTATTACCTCTTGGCATACCACTAATGCATTTTTTAAAAAATTAGTCCTCATCCTAGAGTTTATGATATACATATTAAAATAATGAAAATCACCATTAAATAATAATATATATTTCATGTGTAGTGCAGGAATATGATGGCAGAATCCCTCCCTCCAGTTACTTGTAACATTGTTGTCATGCATTTTACTTATCTCTCTGTTATAACCACTAATACAGTGCTACTATTATTGCTTCAAACACATGGTTATTGTTTCTATCAAGTATGAAAAAGAAAAATAAAATCTATTCATGACTTTTTAATTCCTTTTCAGGCACTCTTCCTGTCTTTATATGGATTCAAGTTTCCGACCAGTACCATTTTTCTTCTGAAGATTTTCTTTTCATGCTTATTCCAGAACATGTCTGCTGATAATGGATTTCCTCATTTTTGTTTGTCTGAAAAGCTTTCATTTTTACCCACTTCTGAAGGTTAATTTTCCTAGACCTAGAATTCTAGGGGTTTTTTCCCTTTTAAAATGTTAAATTTTTTACTCTGCTCTTCTCTTGTTTGTATGTTTACTGACAGTTTTTCCATTGTAATTCTCATCCTTTTTATCTTACATGGAAGGTGATTTTTTTTCCCTCTAGCTTCTTTTAAGATTTTTCTCTTTGCCTTGAGTTTTCCGTAATTAAAATATGATATGCATAGGTGTTTATTTTTCCCACTTACTCGTCTGAGTCTCTGGTTTGCTTTTTATCATTGATTTTGGATAATATACTGCCATTATTCAAATATTTCTTCTGCTCTGTTCTTTCTTCTTATGGTATTCAAATTATGCATATATTATGACTTTTGATATTATCCTGCAATACATTCTGCTCTCTTGTTTGTTTTTTTCTTTCATTGCTTTTTTTTCTCTTTGCCTTTTAGTTTGGGAAGTTTCTATTGACTTCAAGCTCACTGATTCTTTTCTTGGCTGTGTCTAGTCTACAGATGATCCCATCAAAAGTACTCTTAATTTCTCCTAAAGTATCTATTTTTTTATTTTAATTTTATTTTTTTAAGATTTTATTTATTTATTTGAGAGAGAGCGAGCGCACAGAGGGAGAGGGAGAAGCAGATTCCCCGCTGAGCAGGGAGCCCAATGCGGGACTCAATCCCAGGACCCTGGGATCATGACCTGAGCCAAAGGTGGACGCTTAACTGACTGAGCCACCCAGGCACCCTGTTAATTTTACTTTTTTAGAGAAAGAGAGAGCATACTTGCATGAGTGGGGGGGCAGAGGGAGAGAGAATCTTAAGCAGGCTCCACGCCCAGCATGAAGCTTGATGTGTGGCTTGACCCACGACCCTGAGATCATCACTTGAGCTGAAATCAAGAGTTGGACACCTAACTGACTGAGCCATCCAGGCGCCCCTTAAAGTGTCTATTTTTAAAGTTTCTAGAATTGCTTTTGATTTGTATTAGAGTTCTGTCTCTCTGCTTACATTACCCATAAGTTCTTTTATGTCATCTATTTTTTGCATGAGCGCCCTTAAGACATTAATCAGTTACTTTATTTCTGCAGGTAGGCCTGCATTGCTATATATATCCCTCTTAGAATTGCTTTCATTGTGTCCTAAAGACTTGACCATTGGCTTTTTATTTCCATTTGTCTCCATGTATTTCTTTTACTTCTTCTTTGATTTCTTCATTGACACATTGGTTGTTCAGTATCATGTTGTTTGTGGGTTTTTTACATTTTTTTCCTTGTGATTGATTTCTAGTTTCATACCACTGTGGTTGCAAAAGATGCATGGTATGATTTCAGTCTTCTTAAATTTATTGAAGCTTGTTTTGTAGCCTTACATGGGATCTATTTCTGGAGAATATTCCATGTGCACTTGAAAAGAATGTGTATTCTGTTGTTTTGGGATAGATGGTTCTATATCTGTTATGTCCATCTGGTCTATGGTGTCATTCAAAGCCATTGTTTCCATATTGATTTTCTGCCTGGATGATCCATTCATTGTTGTAAGGGGGTTGTTAAAGTCCCCTACTACCATTGTATTATCATCAATTTCTCTTTTTGACCATTAATATCTGCTTTATGTATTTAGGTGCCCCAGTGGGTGTGTAGATATTTACAGCTGTTATATCCTCTTGTTGGGTTGATCCCTTTATCATTATGTAATGCCCTTTTTTTGTTTCATGTTACAGTGTTTGTTTTAAAGTCAATTTTGTCTGATATAAGTGTTGCCATTTTAGCTTTTTGTTTGTTTCCATTTTCATGGTAAATGTTTTTCCATCCCTTCACTTTCAGTCTGTATGTGTCTTTAGGTCTGAGATGAGTCACTTGTAAGCAGTATGTAGATGGGTCTTGTTCTTTTATCCATTCCATCACCCAGTTACTTTTGGTTGGAGCATTTAGGCCATGTATATTTAGAGGAATTATTGATAGATATGTACTTATTGCCATTTTATTTGTTTTCTGGTTGTTTTTGTAGTTTTCTGTTGCTTTCTTCTTCTCTTGCTCTCTTTCTTTGTGAATGATGAGTTTCTGTAGTGTTATGTTTGTAATCATAGTTATTTTAAATTCCCTGTCTGATAATTCTGAAATCTGTGTTATATCAGTGTCTTGAGTTTTGAAGCTTGCTTTATCTCTTCAGACTGATTTTGAGTGCATTTTGGCATGCTTTGTAACCTTTTCCTGAAAGTCAGACATGATGTATTAAGTAATAGGATCTGAGGTAAATAGGCCATTAGGTTTTATATTAATCTGGCTAGGAGTTAGTCTGCATTCAATGTTTGCCATAACTGTAGGCACCAGAGGCTTCAATTTCCTCTTGTGTCCTTGTTTTTTTTGTTTCCCCTGCTGTGTTTAGACTACTTTAAGGAGTCCTTGTCAAAGTCTGTGTCTTCCAACTCTTTTAGCTGTGGTCCACTGTCATTTTACAGTGGAGCCCTATTAGTGTTTCTATAGAAATCTAAAGAATGTGCTATTGGACTATGCATAGACAACTCAGATCAAGGGGCGCCTGGGTGGCTCAGTTGGTTAAACGACTGCCTTCGGCTCAGATCATGATCCTGGAGTCCCGGGATCGAGTCCCGCATCGGGCTCCCCGCTCAGCGGGGAGTCTGCTTCTCCCTCTGACCCTCCTCCCTCTCATGCTCTCTGTCTCTCATTCTCTCTCTCTCAAATAAATAAATTAAAAATCTTAAAAAAAAAAAAAAAGACAACTCGGATCAAGGGTTACCAACCCACAACCATGGGCCAAAACTTGCACACCACCTGTTTTTGTACACCCTGGGAGCTAATTTTTCATTTTTAAATGCTTGAAAGAAACCAAAAGAATAATATTCCATGACACATGACAGTTACATGAAATTCAAATCTTGGTGTACACAGATAAGGTTGACTGGGATACAACCAAAGAGAAAATGAGCTCTGGATTTCACTACCCTTTGATTTCACAATCAAATATTTTTGGATTTGGAGTGCAAACTAGTCATCTGACAGGCTGAGGGACTGTGCGGGTTACAAATAGTTTTATGGGATACACAGAAACACAGAGGAATGGATTTCAAATGCATCTCTAATTCTACTGCACTGGATTATATATGCTCACATTCCATTGCCTGCGTTTTTCTTATAAGAGGTATGGGCCACTACAATGATATATTGGCTCTCTCCTTGCCTCCCTTCTTTCCTAGGGTAATCAAAGTGTAGTAATCCAGACAGTGATATTGGTATAAGGTTAGACAATTCTCAGTGGGACAAAAAAGAGACTGCAGAAATAGAACCACACATTATGGTCAGTTCATTTTAGACCAAGATGCCAGGGAATTCAATGAGGAATTAAGTTTCTTTCTAGAAAAAGTGTTAGAACCAACTGAAGAAAATAAAAAAGAAAGAAACCTTATGTCATTTCATATGCAAAAATAATTCAAAATGAAACTAAATGTTAAAATTAGAAACATAATAATTCTTCTAAAAGAAAACAGGAGAGTATCTCTGTGACTTTTGCCTAGGCCAGGATGTCTTAGGACAACAAATGTTAACTACTGAAGGAAAACTCAAAGAATTGAACTGTTTAAAATGTAAAGTATCCCTCTAGCACCATTATTAACATACATAAACTAAAATTAACAAATGTTTACCATACCAATTCTTGGTGAGGATATGAAGCTATTAAAATGCTCATAGACTGCTAGTTGGAGCATAAAACCATAAAACCACTTTTGATAGCTGTTTGTAAGATTTCTAAATAGTGGAACTTATACTTAACACCATATAACCCATTCATTCTGCCCCTGGGTATTTCCCAAGAGAAATGAAAACATAAGTCCATGCAAAGACACATACACAAATATTCATAATGGCTTGATTCAATGACCCCAAAATGGGAAACAATCCAAGGGGCCATCAATAGTGAGAAAAACAAAACACAGACTATCATACAATAGAGTAAAGCTCAGCAACAAAATAGAATGAAGTACTAATGCATTCAATAACATAGTTGATATTCAAAATTATTATACTGAGTGAATGAAGCAAGAGCACAAGAATGATACTCTGTGCTTCCATTTATATAAAATTCTAGAGATTTCTATCCAACCTATAGTAACAACAGATCAGCATTTATTTGGGACTAGGGACATAAGGAGGGACAGGCTGCAAAGGGCACAACAAATCTTTTAGTTAAGGTGGAACTGGCTTGCATCTTGATTATGGCAGTTCTTTCATGTGGTATATACCCAAGATAATAGGTAGATAAGGAGGGGTCTCAGGAAGACAGGTCAGATTTTCCATAGACACTGTATACCTGGCTGTATACTTTGGCATGTAGAAGGATTTATTTATAAAGAGTGGGAAACATCTGTAAAATATTCATGCAAAGCTAGAGGAAGAGAAGGAAGATGAGTGGGCTATGGGTAGACTCAAGGATAGCCTGAGTTAACAGTCAAACTATCATAGTCCAAAGGGCTAGAGTCAGTGATCGTGTCAGAAGTTGCTCATTGCAGTGAAGCCATGGTGGGGCTTAATCAATAGGAAGATTCACCAGTTTCAGATAGAGCCCTGAAAGTTATTTCCATGGGGTTATCAGTCACATACATTACAGTGGAGGTAGGTTGCAAGGGAATGCAACTGCATCAACCTTAACTGGGTAAAGCTGTCTATTCATGATCCAGGGACCAGGAGGAAGCCAACTTGATCCCCTTCTACCAGCATAATAAAGTCGAATAAACCCAGTAAGGTATTCCTGCTGTCATTGTGGAGAGTAGGAAGGATAAGATATAATCTGAAAGACAAAAAAATTAACACAAGGAGATAAAATGTTTCCTTAACATGTTCCTTTGAAAATACCATGGCCCATACAAGCCAAAGGGAAATACAATCATTACTGTACGTATGTCCATTGATTGTTTGACAGTCTCTTCAAAAGGTACAGTCTAATTCTCCATTCTGAGTGTAGCTAGGGTGAGTGACTAGCCTACAATGGATAGAAAGAAGCAGAAGTTCTATTGTGTCACTTCCAAGAGTAGGTCATAAAAGGCATGGAGGAATCTGTTTTCATTGGTCTCTCAATTAGATGACTTACTTTGGGCAAAACAATATGCCATATCAAGAGGACACTCAAGTAGCCTAAGGTGAGGTCACATGGCACAATGCTGAGAGCTCCTGCTAATAGCCATGTGGATAAATCATCTTAGAGGTGCATTGTTCACTCCAGTCAAGCCTTCAGATGACTGCAACCCTGGCCAACATCCTGAATGCAATCTCATGAAAGACTTTGCATTAGAACCACCCAGCAACTAAGCTGCTCCTGAATTCCTAGCCCACAGAAACTGAGATAATAAATGTTCATTGCTTTGAGCAACTGGTTAGAAGTATACTGGGAGTAGAATTTTGGTGTCCTGGCTCCTAGTTCACCAGGCTTAATTTCTCAATGCAGAGGATTGTGGGAATGATTGGAAATGTTTAGGAAGGGTTAGGAGGAAAGAGTTAAGACAATACTGTGAGTTAAGTGGGTGAGGGGTTAAGGAGGACACTTGTAGTGATGAGCACTGGGTGTTGTATGTAAGTGATGAATCACTAAATTCTACACCTGAAACTAATATTATACTGTATGTTAACTGGAATATAAATAAAAACTTGAAGAAAAAAAGAAAAAAAAATTTTTAAATCATTTCAAAAAGAAAAAAAAATACTGTGAAGGAAAGAGAATGTGTAAATCCCTGTGACCCCTCACTTCTAAATTTTTAAATGTCATAACATAATAAAAAAAAGAAAAAAAAAGAAAAATATAAAACATTACTGATAGAAACTTTAGCATATATTTAGAAAATGTGTCTTTAGAAAAGCCCTAAATAAATAGGGGGATATAAAATATTTATGTATGGGATGACTCAGTATTATTAAGATATTAATTCTCCCCAAACAGATCTATTTATTCAAGACAATGCCTGTGTAAATTCTAGTAATATTTTTGTGTAAGTTAGCAAGTTCATCCTAAAATTTATATTAAAATATAAAAAATGAGCAAAACAAAGGAAGAAGAACAAAGTTGGAGAATATTCAAGACTCTGTCTCTCACCTAGGAACCATATACCTCAAATAGACAGTCGGGAGAAAGTTCTATTTTTTTTTTTAATAAACTTTTTTAGAATAGTTCTAGACTTTACATAAAAATTGAACAAATTAGATGAACCGTTCTCCTATGCTTTGCACCCCGTTCCTCTATTACTGTCATCTTCTGTTGTTCTATTTGTTACAATTAATAAACAAATAACACAGAAAAAGAAATAAATGTCTGTGTAGATTTGAAGGCAGGACCAGCTTACACAAAACCATTGAATGTTGTGTGTTGAGTAGGACTCACTCCCCACACGTCTTTCTTCCTCTTTACTTGGATGTGTCTTTACTTCATCAAGGGACTGGAGCAGGGATGGGATACTGTATTAAAGGCAATTATGTATAGGCTGGATATGGGGAAGGGAAGCAGCCTCTGAAGGAGGTTTACCCATAACTGCCACACTATGATTCCTTTATCTTTGATACTGGCAATTTCACTCAATGAAAATACTCTTCTTGGGGAAATCTGAGTACAGGTTTCACTTAGATGGGCTAGGCTCCTCAGACTAAGGCTGTATCCCAAGTGATGGTGACCCCTTTTTCTGCTGGTTCTCTTGCCTGCTAAATAACTGAGACTGAAGAGACACCAAAATGATATCCATATCAAGAGAACAGTGAATAAATGGCCAGTGGGGATGGTGTTGTAGGAAGGCTGTGGTGCTGAGAGAGAGTTAGGGTATATTGGGAAATAATGAGGATTTCCTCATTGTCCTTAAAACATTGTTTCTAGTCCATAGTTTGAGCTGTGGTCTCTTGTCCCTGGATACCTGGGAGATGTATGTCCCAAAGATAAGGATTTGGGGGAATGGATTAGTTGGCATTCTCTAACAGTTAGGGAAGCTGATAGTATGTCTGTGTAGTGAAGACTTCTACTACTTGCATCCCTAGATGCAAGAGGGAAAGGAATAAACCCAGGGGCCAGAAGACCCATCCACAGGCACCTGGGAAATATATAGCCCCATGGATGTGATGACGCATTTTCCTTACAGCCTATGCCTTTGGATCCTGGAACCTAGGTCCAGAAATGGAGGATGCATCTGTTTGACCATCTGTAGTAAACCAGTCCCCATATTTATTGGTCACCCAGGGATTTAAGTAGAGTTTATACTCATATTTCAGGTCTTATGCCTTTTGTGGTTCTCTAGATTTTAGGTCTCCCCTCTTCTTAAATTTCCAGCTGCTCATCCAGACCTAAATTCTATTCTGTCTTATCTTCAGCTTGGGTGATAAGGCTGTCTGTCATTTCCCTCCATAGTATTTGTGGAGGTTGGGGAGCACTCTACAATAAGAAAGCCATAAATTCTCAACTCTTACTCTTTTTCCATCTTACATTTTCCCATTTCCTTTGGCTTCTGCCTGCTTTTTGATGCTTTCCATACCTTTAAATATTTGTTTTCTTATACTCTTTACCAGTTTCATAATTGTTATCTGTGGTACAGTTCACATGACTTTTTCATCCATTTCATTCTATAGTTCTGGACTATATTTTAAAACCCCAGGGGTGTTTGGGTGGCTCAGTTGGTTAAGCATCTGCCTTTGGCTCAGGTCATGATCCCAGGTCCTGGGATCGAGCCCCGCGTCGGTCTCTCTGCCCAAGTGGGGAGCCTGCTTTTCCCTCTCCCTCTGCAGCTCCCCCTGCTTGTGCTCTCTCACTCTCTCTCTCTGTCAAATAAATAAATAAAATCTTTAAAAAAATAAAAATAAGGCCCCAAAGAGACAGGAAATTTATGAAGTTTGTGCAAGCATTTTAAAGGGACAGTAAGGTGGAGAAACGGTATACTATTGGTGAAGTTTTCCCCCATTAATACTCCATTCTGTTGAGACTCCTCAGTAAAAGTTACACCAACACTTACACAGGCTCACACTAATACACAAACAAGATAAATATGATGTTTACAGTATTGACCTCACATTGTAATTATTGATAATAACTCATCTTCAGAAATACTTCTCTTTTCCTTCCTATCCCACTTGAATTCGATCAATTGAAATGTGTACTGGTTAAGCAGCCATGCAGATATTGAATCTGACAGGTATATTCTCCTTTCCATGTCCACAATAAGTCTAGGAATGGAGCTGGATCCCTGAAACTCCAAGACTTGTAAGTCCTCTGGATACAGAAACAGTACATACTGACCTCTCCAACGGAAGGACCAAACTGGGCGATTATTTTGTGGTTGAGAAAAGTAAATTATTCAACTGTGCTAAAGAGAACAAGGGGAAGGCAGCTCCTGTCTATGGTCCAGTGGATCCTCCCTGCCCAACCCTGTGCCCACTCCTGTCTGTCTGTTGTTTCTAGATCTGTCTGGTCCTCGTTTGCATGCCTCATGAGGTATACAGAACTGCATTTTTAATTTTGGCTCTGTTCTGTGTTCAAAAGGAGCAGGGCTGCCTGCCAGGGGGATAGGCCTGGAACCTGAAAGATTTTTTTAAAAAGGCTGTCACTGGAGCAGGAGAGGAGTGTTTTTTTGGGGGGGTTTTTTGTTTTTTTTAAGATTTTATTTATTTATTTGACAGAGAAAGACACAGCGAGAGAGGGAACACAAGCAGGGGGAGTGGGAGAGGGAGAAGCAGGCTTCCCGCCAAGCAGGGAGCCCAATGCGGGGCTCGATCCCAGGACCCTAGGATCATGACCTGAGCCAGAAGGCAGATGCTTAATGACTGAGCCACCCAGGCGCCCCGAGAGGAGTGTTAAGAGAGGGAGGGAAGGGGGCTTTCCTTAAGGAGGGAAGTAACAGCCAGGGTGTCACTCACTTCTCTCTTAGTCCCTATTTTTTGTATCATGAATCTTGGGCTCTACTCACAGCTTTGCCAGCAACCCAGAGTCTGATTTTGAGGATGTTACTTCCTCATTGTGGGTACCCTAGTTTCCTCATCTGTATACTAATGGGGATCTCTTGTATACCTGCAAATTAGTATCATGCTCCCCTAGGTTATCTCTGCATATCATTTCCAACTACTGCTCAAGAAAGGGACTATTTCCAAAGAAAATCTTAGGGAGATGTTTGTTTCTCTCCTTTCTTCCTTTGTTCCTTTTTTCCCCTCCCTCTGTTAATAGCACTAATCCCTTCACATCACTTAGGTAACAATCTTTCACCTTCTGACTCACAAATCTTGTAGAATTTTCTGTAAAGTGTTATCTTACCTCTTCTCACTGTCCCTGTCCTAATTCCTAAAGTACTCACCACTTACCTGGTCTACATTAAAAGCCAGGAGATCTGTGTTCTCACCTCAGAAGGGAGTAGAGGAGGGTGGGAGGGATGGGGTGGCAGGGTGATGGACATTAGGGAGGGTATGTGCTATGGTGAGTGCTGTGAATTGTGTAAGACTGATGAATCACAGACCTGTACCCAGGAAACAAATAATACATTATATGTTAATAATAAAAAAAATAAAAATAATATATATTATAAGTTAAAAAAAAAGAAGAAGAAGAAGAAGGGACTCTGTGGCCCTGGTTGCTTCCCCTCTCTAGACTTCATCTCTTTGTTTGTAAAGTGAGGGGTTTGACCATCTTGGTCTCCAAGTGGAAGTTGATTAGGGTTATAGAGAGGGCTCTGAAATGATTGTCAAGAGCCCTGAACTCCAGTCACAATTTCATCACTGCCTAGCATGTGATTTAGCTCCAATCCCTTCCCACTTTTGAGCCTCAGTTTCCCACCTGAACATCCATTTCTGATAATTGAAGACTCTTAGACTACAGCAAATAAGAACCTAGGCCTCTGATCTGCCTGTGTCTTTCCAAAACCCATACCCTGAGCATATGGAGTGTTTTCTTAGCCTTTGGATTGCTTCTTGGAAATGTGTCTAGTAAAGAGCTCTTTCTCTTATGTTTGATGCTTTATCATCCCTGATAAGCCTTCGGCCCCCTCTGCCTTGGGCCCTGGGGGCCTGTACCTATGGGCTTTAATGACAAAATGTTATAAATTAGTGTAATTACAGTATTCTTCAATCCTGGCCCTCTCCCTATGCTGTCCTCCTTCCATATCAGTTTCCTCTTATTTTAACCTAGTGAGCAGAACTTCTGGCTGCCACACTGTAACAACCAGAAGCTAAGGCCAGTTAAGCCATGACTGAGTCATTAGACACCTAAGCTAATTATAAAGTCCAGAATATTAGATGGAGGAGAGAGGCCAACAGGAAGGAAAATAAGGTACGTCTTCGCTGGAGAGAAGTCAGCAGCTGAGTAGGTGAGGGCTGAAAACCATTTCCCACCTCAAGACGATGGGAGACATGGGCCTGGTATGGACAACATGGCATGTCCCCTCAACTACCAGGCCAGAGGGAAGGGCAACCAGGCCTCTTCCCCCCTCAGGAAAGTAATTTTTGATACCTTCCTGACAACATGCCGCAACACAGAGATTTGGCTCTGGATTTTTAAGTAAAATTCAGAGTAACAGGCAGAAGCAATTACTGAGCACCCTGAGTCCTAATCTTGTGGTGCTTTCCTTATCCTCCAAATACTCTGTAGAAGTTTCTCTAAGGAAAAAAATCCTCTTCCTTCCTTTTTGAGGCTCCCTTTTCCCAATCAAGGACCTTGCTGACCTGGCTTCTTTTTATGGGCTTTTAATGACAAAAGGCTATCAATTTGTGTAATTAGAGTATTCAAATTACAGTTCTTCCTTCCCCCTTGAGGCTGGCTGCCCACCTTTCTAGCTCCCTTTTAATTTTATTTGGTGAGGAAAACTCTTGTCAGGATTGCCATAGAAGCCGAACCACCAGACCAATTAGGCCATTGAGGATCTGGACACTGACACTCAAAGCCGTTTATAGGTCTTAAAACTTGAAGGCGGAGCAAGACTGCTGGAATGAAAACAAAGAGTCTCTCACCTGGAGAGAAGGGGCAGCTAAGCTCCTTAGGGCTTCAGCCAACACTGCACCCCTAACATCATCTTTACTCCATGTATTCTTTAGAGAAGGGGAAGGAGAGAGGCAGGAGTAAGAGGGGTTACACCTGATTAAGGATGAAATTCTGGGTTTGGACATCGGACCTCAGGCTGTTAGACTAACTCCTGCCATGTCCCCAAACCCACCCCTGTAGCATGCCCTCCGCAGTGGGTATCCTCACTTCCTAATCAGTTACCTGGCACATAGCATGTACTAGTAGTGCTTGTGTCCATCAGTCCCACTAGACAGAGGACTACAAGATAGAGCACAATGACAACACCTTGGAATGTGGGCAAGTGAAGACTTCCTAATCCAGTGGATTTTTCTAGGAAATGACAGTAACAAAAAACCTTTGTAATCTGGTTTACGGCCCCCTGTTCACAGTCTGGCTCTTCTGCCTTGTGGTGGTGCTGCTGCTGCTTCTTGGTGAAGGTGGGGGCAGTGAAGGTGGCATTAGGCTATTAATCACCAAAGACCATAGAGTATCAGGTTATTCTCACCTGCCAGAAATTCTTCCTCTTTCAATACCCCCCTCTACATTCACAGGCACCCACGCATTTTCGCTGACAGAGCAGAGCTTTTGTCTGCATTGCCATAGCAACCAGAAACCAAATAGCTTAGAAGGGTGTTATGCTGGGTCCTCAAGAGCAATGCTCAAGAGAGAATTCTTGAGACATTTATGGTGTAACTTAGTTTATTTAAAAACATGGGGACAAGATCATGGGCAGAAAAAGCTGCACTTACTATGGTGTGAGACTGGTGGTAATCAGCCTTACTTAGTAATCAAAGGGAAGGGACCAGGCAGGGAGTATCAGATTACAAAAGTTTCTTCAAATTTCTTTGAATTTCGACTCTTAAAACTACTTTTGCAAGATTCCTCTGGTGCTTATCATTCAGTTTAAACAGGCTTCACACTAGGGTAGGCCCCAAGAGCTGCTTCTGGTCAGTGAGGCCTTTACATTACTCACCTATAGCAGCGTAGAGGAGAAAGGTAATGAGTCAGATTTGCAGCCAGCCACTCCATCACTACTCATACCCTTCTCTTTTCTCTGGGGAAGCAAGTGTCTAGCAGAGGTGAAAGACAGAGAAAGAGTCCATTGTGGAAAATGTTAAATCACTGGAGAGAGTGGAAAAGGAGAATGGGTAGCTCAATGACAACTCCCTCAAAGTCTTCCCTGGCTATTTATATACTAAGGATTTTTAACTCTCACAAATTCAATTTGGTGATTTAAATTTTCCTAGATAATTATTTTTTAATCTAAATTTTCAACTTCATTTGCATAATACTCTCTTTTTAGTCTTAATTTCTTCTCTACTGCTGCATTAAAAACAAACAAAAGACAAAAAGTAACTGGATGTCCCAATTAAAAAAACAGTATGGATGAGCGTATAAGGCACATTGTCAAGGAATTAGAAATTAAAATTTTGAATTGAGATCCAAGTGAGAGTAATCCATCTGCCTCAGTCCTCTACACTGGAATGGCCTTTGGATCCCCAAGTTTAGATTCCAAAGTAACCATTATTCAAGATGCATAAAATATCTCAAGGCCTCTGATCCTGTTACCCCCAAGGCCTCATTAGAAAAATGTTCTGAATTGCAAAATACTTGGGCAGGGGAAGCTCTTCTCCCTGTGACCGGGGCCTGTTCTAGTCACAACCAATTATCAATAAAGCCCACTACCACTCCCAAAGCCCTAGACATCTTAGCCTCACTGACTCATAGAGAACTCTTTTTTTCATAGAGAACTCTTAAAATGATTCCTGAACTTAAACTAATGACTAATCCTGTCCTTGAAGAGTAAACTGCTTTCTAAGTCAAATACCAGGAAAGAATCTGTATCATCTAACACTAGATGGGCCCTTGAGATCTGTTCATTTGTTTATGCACTCAATGCATAACTGATGGAGCACTTTCTACATGGCCAACACTGAGCAAGAGACCAGGGATGAACTGGTGAACAAATCCAGGTGTGTCCTTGTCCTCCCGGTGGTCTGATGATGTATAATGTTGATGGTCATGCTGAACTCTGACAGTAAAATAGAAGGAGCAAAACACTTAGGAGGGACCAAAAAGCATTCTTTGTCCCTTCCTCCTCTCTTACCTTCTTATTATTTGTGGGTCCTCAAGGCTGAATGGTGGCCCCATATCGGTATAAAGACTTTCCCTTGTGGCTTTCCATTTCAGATAATTGAGTTTGAATGTCCACATCAAACAAAAGGACCTCCAGATTCCCATTGCATTATAGCTGCCTCTAAACAATTGTCAAGGTGGAACTACAAAGTATTTGCTTTTTACCACATTTCATAAAATTTTAAATTTTGTCTTTGGGCACTCAGGAGTATGATCAGGGCCTATTTGATATAGCCACTGTTCACCCAAAGGGAGATTTCATCAGGAAGTTGTTCTCCTGTTTCTCTCCACCAGGGTTTGCTACCCCTCTCTCACCTTTTCCTGCCTGTACCTTCCAATGAAAATGTGGTATTTCAAAAAGAGATCAGATTGGGAGGAGTTCACCGGCAACCACTAATCAGTCAAGTGCTTTACAATTCCCAAGAATAGTCCTCTTAATCTTTACTCCTTAATAGTCAAATACTTTGAGTTTCCAAAGTTCCAAAGTGTTTTGAAATTTGTAACCCAGTGCTGAGTTTAGCCGCCATACCTGGCATGTGACCCTGTTGGGAATCAGAAGCCAGGAAGAATTCTAGGCTCACTCCTGGTGAGCAGAGTTTTATAAGGATCCCACAAGCCATTGACAGCACAGATCCAGAGTTCCATTTTATAAACTACATTGATATTCAAAGTCCATTCCCTACTCTGCCTTACGTTTACCTACCTGGCATCGCAGTCTGTCCCAGTCTGTCTTCAAACAACTGTCATAAAGCCCTTGGTTCAGAGCCCAGTTCATTCATAATCTCAAAGCAACTTTATTGATAGAACACCTATAAAATGAGTATATGGCTCCATTGAAAAGATACATAAAATGATATGGATATATAAATGATATGGAGTTATGTTCAAGTTATACTGAAGAGGATTAAAGTAGAGTACAAATGCTCAGTATGATTCAGTTTTTCCTAATATTTTGTTATAAAGCCCATCAAACATCCAGAAAAGTCAACCAAGTTGTACAGTGAAAATCCATGTAACCACCACCTAGAAAATACAATATAAACAGTTTTCTCTCCTTCCTTAATTGCATGTGTATCTCTGTGTCCATCTATTATCTATCTAGCAATTCTTGTTATTTTTTTGGATGCCTGTTAAAGTAAGCTGTAAGCAACTGTACTTTCCAACCCTAGATAATTCAGCACCCAAATGATTAACTGGAGTTCAACATTTGTTTATGGATTCTTTTTTTTTTCCTGTTGAAGTTCTTTACATAAAGCAAAATGCACAAATCCTAACTGTACTGTTCACTGTGTTTTGACATTTGCATACACCTGTATAACCCAAACCTCTATCATTACACAGAACATTATCCTCACCCCATGTCTCTTCCCAATCCATCTCCTTCCCCCATCCCTCGCAGTCAAACTCTAGTCTTTCTGTTTCTACATATTAGTTTCTATAGATTACTTTTGCTATTTCTAGATCATTATATAAATGGTATCCTACAGTATCTCCTCTTTTGTGTTTGTCTTTTTTCACTTAGCAAAAAGTTTTTGAGTTTCACATATGTTGTGTATATTTGTATTTTTTTGTTTTATTTATGTCTACTATTACATTGTATGGATATACCAGACTCAGTTTATGTAATCTCATCATTGAAATGTTTTTCTAAAGATTTTATTTATTTGAGAGAGAGAGCGTGCGAGCATGAGTGGGGGGAGGGGCACTAGGGAGCATTCGGGAGAGGGAGAAGCAGACTCCCCACTGAGCAGGGAGCTGGACCTGGGGCTCCATCCCAGGATGCTGAGATCAGGACCTGAACTGAAGGCAGATGCTGAACCGACTGAGCCACTCAGGCACTCCTCTCATGGTTGAAATGTAAAAGAAGGAGGAGGAAGAGAAAGAGAAAGTAGAGGGGAATTAACTTGTATATTTGCAAAAAGAAAAGTTTTACCCAAGTATTGACAGCAGTTGTCTGTAAATGATTGCATTTGTGTGTTATTGGTTAACAGTTCTTCAAAAGCACCTACTCCTCTAGACTGATGAACTTACTCTGTAATAGTCCCATCCCTTATTGGTATCTTCTGGTTAACTTATACCAAATAGTCTCATTGAATTAAGGAGGAAGTAAACAGAGTCAGTGAGTTGTTAACAAAACATTGGAATATCACTTCTTGGAACATTCTGTGCCAATTTATGTTCAAAAAACTTGGGCATACCACTCAACGTTATAACTTGGGTGTTTTGGGTTGGGTTGGATTTGTAATGGAGGAGGACTATGGAAACTTCAAAGGCTCTTGCCATGCCACAGAGAGGTTAGTTCCTGGATCATAAAGAAGTAAAAGAATGTGTGATACAAACATGAAGAAAAACCTAAGTAGGCAAACATCAGAGGGTTTATAAACCTGACTAATTTCAAATTCTTCTCAATCATCAACCTAAAAATGTGAGCATGACAGCATAAATCCATTGTATCCCTACAGGCCAAGGCATGGGAGCAACATTTGATGGATATCCACTGTAGGACTCTGAGGTCCCAAGCTCACATATCCACCTGGCTACTGAATATTTCCGCTTGGATATCTTGTTATACCTCAAATGTAATACTTACACATGGTAACTCAGCATTAATTATAATTCTAATAATTACTGTGAGACAGTGTGCTAAGAAATCATATTACAATACAAATGTTTCTACAGGTGGAATTTGATGCTCATGGAATGTTAATGTCACAACTATTTTAAACATTACTGTAACTAGTCTTCTATAATATGGGACAGATTTTTATTCATGTTGGCAGGGAGGAAAATACCTATTTCTTCACAGTAATTCCTACATTATTATACCACTTACTACATTTATTCAATGCAGTGACGTATGCAATACATAAAATTTTTTTCTTGTTTACATTTTCATTTCACAAATTCTACGGTTCATGGATTAAAATCAGTGAGTAAAGATAAGCAAAAAAGAAGAAAATATGATTAAACTGAAGAAAAATAAAAGCAGCTGCAACCATAGAACCCTAAGAAAAAACTATTGAAATGTGTATCTAAGTCTTTCTCTGTGTGTATTTATGTGTATGTATGTATGTATACATCCACATGTGCATAAGTAATTTATGATATACATAACATTCAAAGAAGTAGAGTCATCCTCCACAAGCTTTTTAGATTTACCATCATTGTCTTTTTCTTTAGTCATTTATTCACTCACAGTTCTTACAGTTATATTGTACAGAGATTTCTGCTCCTGGGAAGATGGAATATACTTATGTTTCCCTATTTCTGGTCCTAAGTTTAGCTTAAAACTCTGGGCATTACATATTAAACTATCATAAAAAGATCCTGTGAAGTCAGAAAATAAGGCAGACATGGGAGAGACCCTAGTACCTGAGGAACAACATAATGGTGAGGTCCCTGTGTTTGTTTTTTGCAATACACATCCCTATTTTTTATGTCAGAAACCTAGAAATTCCAGTGAGCAGAAACATAAAAAGTCCAAATAAAGCCTACTCTCTCTAGTCAAAGTATGAGGAAAATGGCAACTTAGCGAGACAGACAACTTTTAGACAGGAGTCACTCTAGCCCAACACAGAAAAAGAAAAAAAAAAAAAACTGCAGTCTCATCTCCCTCCCCACCAAAGCAGACTGTGTACAATGGATTGAAAAATATATATGGGTAAATATCATAGACTGTTCTCTCCTCTTGAGTTTTCTAAATTATGTTTGAGGTAAAAGCAAGAATTATAACATTGTCTGATGTAGTTTTCAATGTATATAATGGAAATATTTATAAAAAACATAAACAAATGGGGAGTAAAAGGATGTAGAGAGAAGTAAGTTTTCTACACTTCATTTATTTTTTTTTAAAGATTTACTTATTTGACAGAGAGAGACACAGCGAAAGAGGGAACACAAGCAGGGGGAGTGGGAGAGGGAGAAGCAGACTTCCTGCTGAGCAGGGAGTCCAATGCAGGGCTCGATCCCAGGACCCTGGGATCATGACCCGAGCCAAAGGCAGACGCCTAATGACTGAGCCACCCAGGCGCCCCTCTACACTTCATTTAAACTGGTAAAAAAAAAATTGATACTAGTAGACTTTGATACATTATGTATGTATATGTACTATAATACCTAGAGACCACTAAGAAAACTGTACAAAGAGGTAAACTGAAAAACATTATAGAGAAATCAAAATGGAATTTGAAAAAATATTCAAGTAACCCATAGGAAGGTAGGATAAAGAAAATGGAGAGATAAAAAACAAGGAGAACAAACAGAAAACAAAAAATAAAAAAAATTTTATATATCAAAAATTATATTAAATGTAAATGGTTTATGTATACCATCTAAAAGAGATTGGTAGAGTGGATTAAAAATCATTGCCCAGGGCGCCTGGGTGGCTCAGTTGGTTCAGTGTCTACCTTTGGCCCAGGTCATGATCCCAGGGTCCTAGAATCGAGTCCCGCATCAGGCTCCCTGCTCAGTGGGGAGTCTGCTTCTCCCTCTCCCTCTGCCCCTCCTCCCTGCACATGCACGAGCACTCTTTCTCTCTCACATAAATAAAATCTTTAAAAAAATAAAAATAAACTCATTGCCCAACTATATGCTATTTATAAATTCTCATTTCAAATATAATGATACAGGTATGCTGAAAGAAATAGGATGGGAAAAGGTATGCAACATGATCAAGAAAAAGCAGGAGTGGCTATATCAATATCAGATAAAGCAGATTCAGAGCAAGGAAGATTTTCAAGGACAGAGAAGAGAATTACAAAATAAAAGAATAAATTAACCTGGAAGACATATAAGTCCTAGTATGTATGTATCAAACAATAACTGCAAAATGTATGAAGCAAAAACTGATAGAACTAAAAGGAGAAATAGACACAGCTATTACAGTTGATAGCTGCAAGACTCCTCTAAATAATTCATAAAACAATTAGAAATTCACCAAGGATATAGAAAAACTCAACAACACTATGAGTCAATAGGATCTAGTTGACATTTATACAACACTCTACCCAGCAAGAACAGAATACACTTTTCAAATGCCCACAGAACATATAATGAAATAGACCATGTCCTGGGCCATATAACAAACCTCAACAAATTTTCGATATTGAAATAATACAGAGTGTGTTTCTTTTTTTTTTAAGATTTTTTATTTATTCATTTGTCAGAGAGCACAAGCAGAGGGAGAAGCAGGCTCCCTGCTGAGCAAGGAGCCCGATGCAGGACTCGATCCCAGGACCCTGGGATCATGACCTGAGCCGAAGGCAGACACCCAACCGACTGAGCCACCCAGGCGTCCCCAGAGTGTGTTTCTAAACACAGAAAAGCAAAGTAGATATCAACAACAAAGAAAAGAGGAAATCTAAACATCTAGAGGTTAAAAACATGCTTCAAAAGAATCCAAGGTTGAAAAGAGAAAATCAGTATAGAAAAAAACATAAAAAGTTGGTTCTTTGAGAAAATGAATGAATTTAATAAAACTCTAGCAAGACTAATGAATTAAAAAAAAAGTTAGGAAACACAAATTACTTATATCAGGAATGGAATAATGAGTATCACTACACACCCTGCAGATGTCAAAAGGTAACAAGGGAACACTATGAACAGATCTACATACACAAATTTTACAACTTAGGAAAAAACAAAAAGCAGAAACTACTACAACTCACCCAGTAAAAGGTAGGTACTCTGAATAGCCCTATCAGTATTAAAGTAGTTGAATTTGTTGTTAAAAAATCCTCCCTCCTCAAAAACAAAAACAAAAACAAAAACAAACAAACAAAAAAACTCCAGGCCTAAAATGCACCACTGGAGAATTTTTCCAAATATTTGAATAGGAATTAATACCAATTTTACACAATCTCTTCCAGAAAATATGAGGGACCACTTCCCAGTTCTTTCTAACAAATTCAGTATTGCCATGACACCAAATCCCAAACATACAAACTGTAAAAAGAGGGTATAACACACCAATATCACTTATGAATATAGATGAAAAATTGTTAACAGTATATCAGCAAATAGAATTAAGCTATATATATATACACACACAAAAATTATACACCATGACTAAGTGGAGTTTATCCCATAGATGTAAGGCTGGTTCAATATTTGAAAATCAATCAATTTAATCTATATTTTTAAAAGATTTTATTTATTTGAGAGAGCACGATTTGGGCAAGGGAAGGGCAGAGGGAGAGGGAGAAGCAGATTCCTTGCTGAGCAGGAATTTTGTTGTACATAAATAATAAACAATGATATAAGAAGATATAAAAATAACCAGAATTCCATGTAACATAGATGCGAAAAAAGCTTAATTTGAGAATATTCTATTTCATTGTATAAATTTTATGTTTATATGCCTATGTTTACAAAAGTACAACCTTACCAAATACTTGCTTTTTATGATAAAATGACACATCTTCAACATTTATGTGCCTTGAAATATTTTTTCTGTTTCTTCCTGTTCAGTGACAGAATTCCATTCAATTTAATGAAAAAAAAAATCCCATTTTCTGTAACTAATTTTTGGTTTTAAATCAAGATTTAGTTAGTCTTAACACGAGGCTCCAACCCAGGACCCTGAGATCATGACCTGAGCTGAAGGTAGACACTGAACTGACTGAGCCACCCAGGCGCCCCTGTAATCCACCATATTAACAGGATAAAGAGAAAAAAATTGTATGATCAAATGCAGAATAAAGCATTTGACAAAATTCAAAAGCCATTCATGGTAAAAACTCCCAGAAAATTAAGAATCGAGGGAATTTTATTCAGTTTTTTCATATCAGTTTTATTTGTAATAGTGAAATCCTGGAAGCAACCTTAATAGGTGAATGATTAAACAAACTGTGGCGCATTCACAGCATGGAATACTACACAGCAGTAAAAAGGGACAGACTATTGATACATGCACCAACTTGGATAGATCTCACGGGTATTATTCTAAGTTAAAAAGCCAATCTGAAAAAGTTGCATGCTATATGATTCCATTTATATAACATTCTTGATATGAAAAATTATAGAGATGGAAAACAAATCAGTGGCTGTTAGGGGTAAGGGATGGCAGGAGTGTGTGTGGAGTCGAGTGTGGGTGTGATTATAAAGGCAAGAAAACATTTTGGGGGATGGGATAGTTATATATCTTGTGTGTGGTGGTGGTTACATATGTAAAATGACATAGAACTATACACATACATTATATCATTGTCAGTTTCCTGGTTTTGATATTGTACTATATAGCAGTAATCATGGGAAAGTACTGGGTACAGCGTACACAGAATCTCTCTGTACTACCTTTGCAACTTCTTGTGAATTGGTAATTATTTCAAAACAAAATGTTTAAAAACTACATTTTGCAATTTCCCACATTTTCAAATATTCTTCTAGGACATCATTTGCAATGTTTGTAATACCTTAAATTCTCATGAACAAATCCTACTTTCTCAACCCTTTCTATTATTGTTGAGTATTTGGTATGATTCAAATTGTCATTTTAAATAAGTGGTGGTGAATAGAACATCCTTGTATTTAAATCTGTGCTGATAGCCAAAATTAATTATGAGACAAAGATTTCATGAGATTAAGCGACACTTAAGTGCTTGTGTATTTCAGAGCTTTGAATGAAATGTTGCCAAATGGCTTTCATTGAAGTTGCTCTAATATAGGGTCCCATGATACAGTGCCCAAATTAATGCCTCCAATGTGTATCTTTAATTACATTGGGCCTGTGCTCACAAAATTGACTAAAACTATTTGGTTCTCCTTATTGTTTTGTTCAGGCTTTAAAAAATATTGTTATACATGAACCAGTATTTTGTTGTACATAAATAATAAACAATGATATAAGAAGATATAAAAATAACCAGAATTCCATGTAACAAAGATGTGAAAAAAGCTTAATTTGAGAATATTCTATTTCACTGTATAAATTTTATGTTTATATGCCTATGTTTATAAAAGTACAACCTTACCAAATACTTGCTTTTTATGATAAAATGACACATCTTCAACATTTATGTGCCTTGAAATATTTTTTCTGTTTCTTCCTGTTCAGTGACAGAATTCCATTCAATTTAATGAAAAAAAAAATCCCATTTTCTGTAACTAATTTTTGGTTTTAAATCAAGTTTTAGCCTGTTTTTTTTTTTTTTTATGGACTCCATATAGCCAAATCTATATTTATCTGCTGGATTATTTCCTGAGAAAACCTTCAAAAGTGTTATTTTGCTGCCAAAAGACTCTCCATAAAGGAGCTTTTTTTATCTGTGCTCCTACACACAGCATAAGAGATTTTCTCAACTCAACTCAACCCACATTCAACCATTAAAATTATTTTTTTCACTTTAAAAAAGAAAGAGGTCATCACAGTATGCCTTTGGTGTTTTCTTCAATTCATTAGAACAAATGTAATTTCACTGTGGAAAATTAAGAAAGTGTGTATTATAATATATGCAAAAATAGTACCTGCAAAACTAACCAAAGATGAATAAAATTAAAATGTGGCTGGAGAAATAGTCCTTTTTCATTCCATAGAAATTAAGTTATACTGTTAATATTGTCTCCTAAAGTAACTTGCTTGCCATTAACCATTACTGTATATCATCATTTCCAATGTCTGTATGCCATTCTATTACATAGACAGACTTTTATTTCCCTTACCAATCAATTTTATTGAGGATTTAGTTGGTGTTTTTAGTTGGTTTTAGTTGGCATTTTTCTTCATTTAAATAAGTCTGAAATAATCCTCCAAGCCAAATATAAGTTCACATCCAAAAATAGTTTCTCGAAATTCATTCTTAAAAATGGAACTACAATGTACTACGACATAATCATTTCTTAAAAATTTTTAAGAAAATTATATAACCCACTACTAATTTATATTTCTAGAGACATGTAAGTACATGCATTTTTTTTTCCTTCTGCATTCTCCTACCATGGATATTACAATACTTTTATTTTCTACGGTCATAAGCTGACAACCAGAGTCTTATTGTTATTGACAGATTCAGCTGCTTTAAACATTGTATCTTATTTATTCAAATGTTAATTTTTTCAAGCAAAGTAGAAATTTAAATTACTCTAAATTTCTCTACCTTATGGTAAACACTTGTATTAATTTCCTATTGCTTCTGTAACAAATTACTACAAACTTGGTAGTATTATTATTTTATAATTCTGGAGGTTAGAAGCCCAAAATTAGTCTCACTGGACTGAAGTCAAGGTCTCAACAAGGTTAATTCTTTCTCAAGGCTCTGAGGGGAGATTCCATTTCCTTGCATTTTTCAGCTTCTAGAGGCTGTCTGCATATCTTGGTTCATGACCTTTTCCTCACGTCACTTCAATCTCTTGCTTCCTTTGTCACACCCCCTACCACTAATTCTGATCCTCCTGCCACCCTTTTATAAAGACTATTGTGGTTACATTGGGTCCATCTGGATAATCCAGGATAATCTCTAATCTCCCTATCTCAACATCCTTAATCCAATCATATCTGAAAAGTCCCTTTTGCCATGTAAAGTAACTAATTCACTAGTTTCAGGGATCATGACATGGACATCTTTGAGGGACTGTTATTTTGTCTACCACATCACTATTCATAATTTTAAAAAATATGTTTCCAATATTTGCACATAAAGACAATATTGACTCTATATTATTTCATAGCTTTCATTTTGTAGTTAACAATATGTATGGAATATCATTTGTCATTCTTTAATAGTCTTCTACTCCATCATTCCCAAATATTTTATACTGTTCCATTGAAAGGAGGGACCCTAATTCTATTAACTAGTGAAAAGAAGGGCCATATGCACCCCAATGTTCATAGCAGTAATGTCCGCAATAGCCAAACTGTGGAAAGAGCCAAGATGCCCTTCAACAGATGAATGGATAAAGAAGATGTGGTCCCTATATACAATGGAATATTACTCAGCCATCAGAAAGGATGAATACTCAACTTTTACATCAACATGGATGGGTCTGGAGGAGATTATGCTAAGTGAAATAACTCAAGCAGAGAAAGTCACTTATATGGTTTCACTTATTTGTGGAACATAAGGAATAGCATGGAGGACATTGGGAGAAGGAAGGGAAAAATGAAGGGGGGAATCAGAGGGAGAGATGAACCATGAGAGACTATGGACTCTGAGAAACAAACTGAGGGTTTTGGCGGGGGGAGTGAGGGAATGGGTTAGCCCGGTGGTGGGTATTAAGGAGGGCACATACTGCATGGAGCACTGGGTGTTATATGAAAACAATGGATCGTACATCAAAAACTAATGATGTATGGTGACTAACATAATAAAATTAAAAAAAAAAACAAGTAAAACTAAAGTATATGCTGTGAGAATTTAAGTTGACTTCAACTTTTACCTATTAAAATAAATGCTGTGTTCTGGTCAAGATGGTCAAGAATTACATCTCTCTTTTCCCTTTCTTTCCCAAATCCTATTGAAATGACACTAAAGATTTATAAAAGGAGTAAATTATAAGAGCACTGAATCATAAAAGGTAGCAAAGATTTGGATAAATATCTTAAAGACATGTATAGAAGACTTCCATAGAGCAGGAGGTATTCTCTTCAGACAATACTCAAAGACCCTCCAAGCTCAGAAAGATATTGTGTCTGTGCTTGAAGGACTGCAGTGGAACAGCTGTATCAGACTGTGTGTAACTTCATCCTTTCTCCCCAAGCGGGAGAGATTGGCAGCAGAGACAGCCTGAGAGTCTCTTAGAAGGTAATGCCTACTAAAGATTAGCACACAGACATGAGTTATAAAGCACATACGAAAACGCCACCAGGACGCCTGGGTGGCTCAGTCATTAAGTGTCTGCCTTCGGCTCAGGTCATGATCCCAGGACCAGATCGAGTCCCACATCGGGCTCCCTGCTCAGCAAGCAGCCTGCTTCTCCCTCTGCCTGCCACTCCCCCTGCTTGTGCTCGCTCGCTCTCTCTCCGTCAAATAAATAAATAAAATCCTAAAAAAAAAAAACTTAAAAAAGAAAACTCACCACCATTAGATACTGAGCAAACCCAACAAATGGCAGAATTAATGAAAAAAAAAAAAGTCAAATATTAGAAAATTTTAAAATAAAACTGATTAAAATGTTTAAGGAGATGAAAAAGGGACTGGAATCCATAAGAAAAGAACAGCATCCTTATTTTGAAAAAAGTAAGGTTTATTTGAAAAAGAAACAATTAGAAATTCTAGAAATGAAAAAGTTATGCATTGGAATAAAAGCTTAATAGATTAGTTGTATAGTTGTACAGACTCAAAGCTGAATAGAGAATTAGAATATAGATAAGGTGTGGGCCACATTTGATTCATCTCTGTGCCCCAGTGTCTACTATAACTAGGCCAGCATATAACAGGAGTTCAGCAATTGCTTGTTAAACTGAACTGGGCAGGGGCACCTGGGTGGCTCAGTCAGTTAAGCCTCTGCCTTTGGCTCAGATCATGATCTCAGGGTCCTGGGATCAAGCCACGCATCAGGCTCCCTGCTTGGTGGGAGTCTGGTCCTCCCTTTCCCTCTGCCCCCACTCCCCCCGCTTGTGTTCTCTCTCTCTTTAATAAATAAATAAAATATTTAAAAATAAAAATAATAAACTGAACTGGGCAAGTGGCCTTTTAACAAGCCTGACTTCCAAGGACTCCTTCAGTGTAGATGAATCTCAGAGGCCAGGACAGCTTTTGGTTTGGGCTGAACTGGGTCTGACTCCTTGTGGGTAGGTTTGGCAGTGAAGGCCATGCAAACAAGAGGCTTGGGTGCTGCCATTGATCTCAAGGGCCAGTTTGTTCCCTGTCATAGCTGGTCTTTTACTTCTGTTCACTCAGCATGTCTGTCTACTGGCCTATCCTGTTAGGAACTGTGAACATGTCCATGCCCATAGTTGTGTGAGGAGACATGATATAAAAGTTTAGCAGTTGTGCCAAAACTCCCTCTCCTTATTTCTTCCATCCTAGGTCTTGCACTCCTCCCATCCCCCAATCCAGAGAAAGGAGAGCAGTCCTGTGTGCAAGT
This sequence comes from Mirounga angustirostris, assembly GCF_029215605.1. Taxonomy (NCBI): domain Eukaryota; kingdom Metazoa; phylum Chordata; class Mammalia; order Carnivora; family Phocidae; genus Mirounga; species Mirounga angustirostris. The sequence goes on from NW_026991719.1 coordinate 61,101,154, forward strand.
AGTTCTCTACAGCTGGATCTCAGGGGGTCTCCCTCACTGTCTGGAATAACGAACATCTTCTAGAACAACAATCCTCTTTGTCTTGCAGAACAAAATCAAACCACACTGGGGCCATCCCAAGGCACCCTGTTGCCACCACTCTCACTGGTGGGGAAGTTTCTCTGAGCTGTGGTCCAAGCAGGTTAAAGGCTTGAGAACAGAGGGCAGCTTCAGAAGCAATGACCATTCTTGTGTTTTCCTTTTCTCCATGCTACTTCTCTTATGTATTTTGAGGAAAGTGGATGTTCAGAGGACAGAGACCCTACCCTGGCCAGCCCATGCCAAACCAAATGCTCTAAGGAGAAAGGCAGTTTGAAATAAGGCTGCTCAGAAAGAAAAAAAAAATTTAAAAACAACACCATTTACAATTTCACCACAAAAGAATATAAGATACCTAAGAGGTGCAAGATCTGTACTCTGAACACTATAAAACACTGATGAAATAAATTGAAGATGACACAAACAAATGGAAAGATATTCCATGCTCATGGGTTGGAAGAATTAATATTGTTAAAATGTCCACATTACCCAAAGCAATCTACAGATTCAATGCAATCCCTATCAAAATACCAACAGCATTTTCACAAAATTATAACAAATAATCCTAAAATTTGTATGGAACCACAGAAGACCCTAAATAGCCAAAGTAATCCCAAGAAGGAACAAAGTGGAGGTATCACAATTCCAGATTTCAAGATATACAAAGCTCTAGTAATCAAAACAGTATGGTACTGGCACAAAAATAGACTATAGGTCAATAGAACAGAATAGGGAACCCAGAAATAAACCCATGATTATATGGTCAATCAATCTATGACAAAGGAGGCAAGAATATACAATGGGGAAAAGATAGTCTCTTCAATGAATGGTGCTGGGAAAACTGGGCAGCTACATGTAAAAGAATGAAACTGGACCACTTTCTAACACCATACACAAAAATAAACTCAAAATGAACTAAAGACCTAAGCATGAGACCTGAAACCATAAAAATCTTAGAAGAGAGCACAGGCAGTAATTTCTCTGACATCGGCCATAGAAACATTTTTCTAGATATGTCTCTTAAGGCAAGGGAAACAAAAGCAGAAATAAATTATTGGGACTACATCAAAATTAAAAAAAAAACTATTTCACAATGAAGGAAATCATCAACTAAACAAAAAGACAACCTACTGAATGGGAGAAGATATTTGCAAATGATTTATCCGATAAGGTGTTAATATCCAAAATACATAAAGAACTTATCAACACCTAAAGACACAAACAATCCGATTAAAAAGTGGGCAGAGAAACTGAATAGACATTTTTCCATAGAAGACAAATGGCCAACAGACACTTGAAAAGATGCTCAACATCACTCATCATCAGGGAGATGCAAATCAAAACCACAGTTACATATCACCTTACAACAGTAAGAATGGCTAAAATCCAAGTGACAAGAAATAACAAGTGTTGCTGAGGATGTGGAGAAAAATGAACCCTTGTGCGCTATTGGTAGAAATGTAAATTAGGATAGCCGCTATGGAAAACAATATGGAGATTTGTCAAAAAACTAAAAAGACAAACCGTAAGAGACTCTTAATCTCAGGAAACAAACTGAGGGTTGCTGGAGTGGAGGGGGGTGGGAGGGATGGGATGGCTGGGTGATAGACATTGGGGAGGGTATGTGCTATGGTGAGCGCTGTGAATTGTGTCAGACTATTGAATCACAGACCTGTACCTCTGAAACAAATAATACATTATAGGTTAATAAAAATAGAAATACTGTATGATCTAATAATTTCACTACTGGGTATTTACCCAAAGAAAACAAAAACACTAATTTGAAAAGACATATGTACTCCTATGTTTATTGCAGCATTGTTTACAACAGCCAAGATATGGAAGTAACCTAAGTGCCCATCAGTAGAGGAAGGTATAAAGAATATATATATATATATATATATATATATATATATATATATATATATATATATATAATGAAATATTACACAGCCATTAAAAGGATGATATTGTGCCATTTGAGACAACATGGATGGACCTAAAGGGTATCATGCTAAGTGAAGTAAGTCATACTGAGAAAGGCAGATACTACTCACAAGTGGAATCTTAAAAACATGAATAAACAAACAAAAAGCAGAATCACACCTATAAATACAGAGAACAAACTGATGGTTACTAGAGTGGAAAGAGGGAGGGGTTGGACAAATTGGATGAAGAAGATACAAGCCTCCAGTTATGGAATGAGTAAGTCACGGGAGTAAAAGGCACAACCTAAGGAATACGGTCAATGATATTGTAATAGGGATGTAACGAGACAGATGGTAGCTACACTTGTGGTGAACATAGTATAATGTATAAACTTGTCAAATTACTAAGTTGTATACCTGAAACTAATGTAACATTGCATATCAAATACTCAAATAAAAAATAAGAAATAAAATAAGAAATAAGGCTGCTCAGACATTAGGATTGAGCTCCCAACTCCCTTCCTAACCCTGCCTTTAAAAAAAAAAAAAAAGATTTTATTTATTTGAGAGAGAGAGAGAGAGAAACAGAGAGCACAAGCAGGGGGAGCAGCAAAGGGAGAGGGAGAAGCAGGCTCCTTGCTTAGCAGGGAGCCCGATGTGGGGCTCCATTCCAGGACCCTGGGATCATGACCTGAGCTGAAGGCAGACATTTAACCGACTGAGCCACCCAGGCACCTCTAACCCTGCCCTTTTATCTGAGAAGTAATCCTCACTGTTTGGGACTTCCTCAGTGGCATGTAAAGCAGGTGATTCCTAATAGTCACTGAGACCTGTTTAAAGAGATCACACAGAAGCCCCTAGAAAAGTGTCTTGTGGATGGGTGTTTGCAAAGAATATGTTATTAATGCAGCTAACTTTATAATTCATAACTACCTGGGGCTAATATTCATCTGAAACAATTATTTAAAAAAACCCAAATACTAGTAATTCTAAGAAATCTGTATTCATTTGAACTCACCTACCAAGGTGTTGACAAGTAGTCTTAAAAGCAGTGTGAAGAATTGAAATATCACTAGACTAAGATACAATTGACCTGGGTTGTAGTTCTGACATCATCAAATAATAAGTAAGTATGTGACCCTGGGCTTTTCTATCAATTTCTTGAAAAGAGCTCTAAGTAGTTTAGATAGGGATGTTGAGTAACTTGCCCAAGGTCACACACAGCCAGGAAGTGAGAGAGCCATCATTGTCCAGATCCAGGGTTCATAATCATTCTGATATACTGCCCCCTCCTTATCATATGCTTATTGTATTCATATGAGGCCTAGAACAGAAATGTCTGAGAAGCTAGGGCCCACTCTGATAATTCTTTTCCAGCTTTCTTTACAACTAGCCTCAAACCATGTCTGCAGAGAATTCCTTAAGACATTGCCAAGTACTCATTGAGGGGGAAAAGAAACTATGTAGAGTGAGAAATCTCACTGTCTGGAAATCCCCACTAGAAAGGTAGGAGGAGACTGTGAGGTCCTTGTCTGAACCTAAAGGGTACTTACAGGCTGGTCTAGATTGCTGGTATCAGAGGGTCTATGGGCAGCAATCCTAGGGCTGGGAGAATTGCCTTGAAGTCCAAATGTGCCAGTCCAGCTCAGTTTTTCCTTGAATTGTAATGCTCATTTGTGATGGCTTAAATGTGTGTACAGAAACTGACAGAAAGAAGGCAGGAAAAGTCTTCCTTAACCACCCATCTTCTCCAGAAGAGGACACTCCTGGGCCTCAGCAACTGAAAGCAAATGTATTCTCAAAGTTTTCTTTCCAGGAAGGATCAAAGGGGAATCTGAATGGTATTGTATATATAGGATTATGAGCCCATATCTAACCAACACCAATTCTGCAAGCCCTAACTTGGCCAAAAGTTCAATACTTGTGGTATTGATGGCCCAAAGAGTCTGCAAATGAACTCAGACTGTACCATTTTCCAAATTAATTCACACAGATAAAAAGGATATTTGGTTCAGTGTTTAAAAGCTTAACAGTGATTGTACATTGAATCAATTCATGCAGCATCCTTTGTAAGTCTTATTTACCAGACACCCACTTCCATCACCATTTATCCTAGGGGGTGCTAATTCTAATTTGGTGTGTGTAAAAAGAAGGGTACCCAGACCTCTCATAGCCTTCAAAGGAATGGCTGTAGCCACAGAGAGACTACAACCTTTCCCTCACCATGGGCATGTGCTCCATTCAAGTCTCAGCTTTGTCACTTATGGGAAACTACGTGTGGCATCTTTGACACGGGCTATTTCCCACTTCTGTTTTTGCATCCTGAGCTCCCCTTGGCAAAGCATGAACTCTGTCAGGTCATTGTTCTTTCAGGATTACAAAACACAATGCCAAACATTTCTAGAGGTCCAGAAATGGTGATGTTTGAGTTTCTCTGGGTGAAAGCCAGCAGATAAGGCTGGAAGCCTGCAGGAAGAGGGCAAATTGGGGAAGACTCATAGGACAGAGTAGGGAGATTAGACAAAAATGCACTTTATACACCTAGACAGCTCTCACGGAGCCTGAGTGATGGAACAAGTTAAGAGCCTGGAAAATTTCAGCCTCAGTTTCATCCTCCTCCAGAGGGCTATCGTCTTGCCCCTCCTATCATATCATGCAGCCCTTCCATATATTTCTTGAGAATCAATAAATTCGAGTGAAAACATAGCACAAGCTGGAGGGGGCCTATGATGTAGTGTACTGGAATGAGTGTGAACCATAGCCAAAGGCAGCCTTAGACTCCAATCCCAACATTCATTGACTGGCTGTGTGACCTTGGGCATATTATTTAAGCCTCGGTTTCCTACAGTGTCAAATGAGGCTATTAAAATGCTTCTTGGAGAACTGTTGGAAAGATTAGAGCTAAAGGAGGTGAAGAACCCAGCACAGTACCTAGCACAAATTTAGTACTAAAGAAGTTGGCAGGTTTACACTATTGTCGGTGTGGATGCTACACCTTCCCCTCAGTTTCTCTCTACTGACCCCCAGAAAAGCTGATGTTCTCGAGGATCCCAAAACTGCACCATCCAAAAAATCAGAGCAAGAAAAACTTGGCATGTTAATCTGCTTGCCCCTCTCCCCCCCCCCACAAGCATGTACCGATTAAGGGTTCAAGGAGGCTAAAGAAAGAGAGGCTCTCAGCATGTCGGCAGGACCCTACTTCAAGATCCCAGATTTTGAGTTAGATACTCTCTTGCCTCACAACTCCACCCCCCATCCCATTGTCCAGAACCCCTTTAGCTCAGGCTCTCTAGCTACGCATTTTCTCATTACTGGAAATCCTGCCCTTAGTGTTCGGTTTTTCCCGGTATGCTATGATAGGGGAGATCACTGAGACAAGGTGGGGGTTGTATCTCCCGGGCAACCGCGGAGTGCTCATGCGCAATGGCTTTCTCAAGCAGGCAGCTCTAATTTGACTTCTGCAGGCAGCGGGATTTGGGACCAAAAACGGTGTATCTCCCTTCTTCTCATCCCCTCCCCCGGCAAAACGGTTGTGTCATTCTCTTCCTGAGGCTGACCAAAATGTGAGGAGAATCTTGTCTCATTTGTTAGGAGGTGGCAGTTTGGGGGTAACCCTTAGTGATTAAATGGATGAAAGGACAGAACGCTTATGGGTGCCAGGGGGTGAGGAAACATAAAACCAACACCAATGGTAGGACCTCCCCCACCCCTGCGTCATAGGTGACTTTCCCTATAGCATCCACTACTGAGCCAGGGCTCCCTTATAGAAATTGTTATTTGCAGGCTTTCTAGGGAAAGCTTAGGGAGAGCCGTGAGCAGGGTTAGAAGCTGCGTGAAGGGTCAGGATCAAGAGAGCCAAAATACTCACTCACCTTCACAGCTTAGGTGCAGAAATAAACTGCACTGGGCAAAGGTTGCTGGGCAGAGCTCCAGGTAGATTGTTCGGTCTGACCAAAGATCCAAGACCAGCTACCTTCAGGAGAACCATTATTGATTACCAAGGCCCGCTCTCGAGAATATGGGTCTTCCTTATCTCTGCCACAAGGCTTCCCTCTCCCACTTTCCCTTTGAACTGAACAGTGTCTGTGAATCCCGCCAAAGGTGTTTTACATATTGCTCCTGACTTCATAAACAATCCCTCCCTCCCCCACCCCAACCTCAGGTCTTAGAAGTCACCAAAAGACAACTTGTCCTCAGCCCTCCATACCACCTCATTATTCCCTACCACCACCTCGTCCACTCCCCCACTAATCCTTTGCTTGACACCCCCTGCCCCTCCCCTAGCCCTTCTTGTGCCCCATTACCTTCTCCACCGTCCCATCCCAGCACCAGTTTAGCTGGAAGTTACCCCTGTGGCCTCTCCTAGCACTCATAAGCTTATCCTTATTATACATCTTGCAGCAGCCATAGAACAATTTCTGGTTTACTTCCATGGCCCCTCCCCCTTAAGCCCAGGGTTCAACTGGATCTTCTTCACCTTTATATTCCCAGCACAGAGTATGGCAGGTGCTTAATAAATATTTATTGAATAAAAGAGTGCTTAAGCATGGGGTCTAATTCATTATACTTTTATTTTTCACTACATTTTGGAAGAGCAAAGCAAATACAGGTAAATGCCAGCTTTTTTTTTTCCTTACACAAGAATAGACACAAAGAAGGCATCCACAGATAAGTGATTTTGTGTTTGTTTTTGTTGTGTGTGTTGTTACTATTTTTACTTAACTTTTGCACCACACCATTTTACTAATTATTTCAAACAGTTAAAGAACAACTTTATATTCTCCACATCATAGAAAGATGTAAGTATTACCAATACATTTTACACAACACTCTGAGCTTTTATATTAAAATAAGACAGGGATGGCAAATGAGCAATTTCATTTATAAACATTGATCACAAACCTAATTCAAGGGTACATTATAAGGGAGGAAATACTATTAGGAATAGAACACAAATACCAAGCACAATGTGTACTTTCCACCCCAGCCCCGACTGACTTCTGATTGGGGGCCCCAGTGCCCATTTCCCCAGGAACCCTTTAACTGATGCCGTACAACTAAAGTGATACATTTCCCTAGACTTCACATGGGGCCAAAGAAGAACATGGCAGTTGCCTCAGATCTGGCTCTGGCTTCCTCATCTTCAACAGCCTCCCTATATTGCTCTGGCCAGTCCTGTGGTCGCTTTCTATAGAGCCTGGCCATATACTCCAAGGCTTTCATTTTGGTGGTTTCCAGGTGAGCTCGAGGACCCCACAGAAGCTCATACTCAACTGGGTTAGAGTAGGACAGTGGCCTGCATTCCAAGTAGCGCTGTCTCATAAGCTTGCAGGTGATGGCATGCTTTCTTCCTACATCCACACCAAATCTTCGAAGCATGTTCCAGATGTTGGCCTCTTTGACACGGTTGCCCATCAGGAAGATCAAACCCAAAATCGGCATCACATATTCTTGAGTGGGTCTCCCCAGGCTGTCTAGCATCATTTGCTCTTCTTCTGATTCCGGTTGCTGGACAAGGAGGTAGATGTGCTCACTGGTATCAACCTCAATCAGAGAGAACCCATAGAACAGATCAAGGATTAGAGTAGCTCGACTGAGGATATTTGGGAACACTTCCTCAAATTCTTTGCCAGTGTGAGCCAGTAGCTCATCCTGATGTATAGGCAGCAACTCCTCAGTGACATTAATGGCCAACTGGACCAAATCATTGGCCTTATCATTCATAGTGTCCTCTGACCAGAATTCCAAGCCAGCAGCCTGTCTTCTTTCTTTGGCTTTGTCAGCTTCCAGGGCCTTGTTATATTCTTCTGGCCAGCTCCAGGGTTCTTCATCATGGGCCTCTGCCACAAACTTCAGGGCTTCCATCTTTGTGATTTCCCTATGGGCTCTAGAGCCCCACAAGAACTCAAATTCGAGGGGATTAGTGCCATACACTGGCCAGTACTCCAAGAACCGCATGCGCACAAAGTCAGTAATGAGCAGGTTCCTTGTGTTCCCAAAAAGGTTGTTGATCCTCTGGGGATCACCCAACAAATCAACCTTTAACAGCAGGTCCCAAATGGATGCCTCTCTTGCCCGGTTACCATTCAGGAGGATGTGGCCTAGGACCAAGGCCAGGAGACCTGCCTTTGGCACATCCAGGGATTCTGCTATCCGATCAGTGGTCTGGAAACCCCGTTTGCTGATTAGGTTGTAAATGTCAGCCTGGGGATCAAGAACCCTCAGGTTCAACCCAAAGACCTGATCCAGGTGGGCTGAGGCTCGTCTGAGGATCTCAGGGAACTGATCTGAGTATTCTCTGAGAAACTCCAGCATCTCTGCCTGCTGGATAGAACCCTCGGTTTGGCTTTTCATTCGCATGAAATTCACCAAAGCAATCGACCTGTCTTCCAGAGGGTCGTGGACCCTGAGCGCCCCCAAACGTTGGGACTGCTCTTCAATTAGGACCTCGAGGTCGTTCGGGTCCTGCGCAGCCTGGGAAACGCTGGCACCCTGGGGGTTGATTGGCGCATGAGGGCCCTGGAGGGCCTGGGGAACTAGCATGGAGATCAGGGGCCCAGAGGCGTTACTAGCCTGCATCTCACCCTGGCCGTCGCTGTAATCTGCAGTGGTCTCTGTGCTTCCGCGGCGCGCATTCTGGCTTACCAGAGACATGGTTCCAGGAGTCAGGAGCAGGAACCGGGAGGTCAGCAATCTGTCAGAGAGAGGATGGCAGGAATATCGGCGCCTCGGCGCAAGTCCTAAGCCAGAGACCCGGGATCAGGAGTGAGAGCTGGTGAGAGGAGTGATCTTTCTACCCAAACACCGGTGAGCAATGACCGCTAGCCTCTCAGTGCTTAGCTTTGCCGCAGCCTACGCAGGCGCAGTCTGGTTCTGCGACATGGTGGCCACGCCCCACTTCCAGCCCCCCACTCCTGCGCACTACCTCTGCCAGCAGGGCTAGGCTGAAGTGGTTAGTGCTGAATTCAAACTTGTTAGAGCAGAGAATTCAAAAAAGGGGGCAAAAAACGGAGGTAAAGCAAAATGCACAAGGGATGGGAGATGTTCAGTGACCCTCTCCTTGATAGTTTTTGTGTGATGTATAAAGCACCACGTTAATAGATAATAGAAGAGTCAAAGAGGAAGAGGAGGATGCTAACAATGAGAATTATTTTACAAATTCATTAATTTATCCACACACTCAGCAGACATTTTTTGAATACATACTAAACGCCAGGCACAGTGCTGGGTACTAGGGGCACATCAGAGGACAAACATATGATTATCTTTTCCTGTGTGGAGTTTACATTCTGGGGTAGGTTCAAACAATGGTGATAATAATGAGAACTAACCCTTATGAAGCATTTACTATGTACCAGGCAGTTTCTGGTATTTCCACTTGCCCCATATTAAAACACTTCATGCTAGCTATGAGGTAGCTACTCTTAATGTTCTTCATTTTACAGATGAAAAAACTGGGTCAGAGAAATGAATTTACTTGTTCAAAATCAGGCAGCAACAAATGAAAGAGAACAGGACTTGAACCCAAGTCTGTCAGAGTCTCAAGCGTAAGTACTTTCTCTGACACCATCTGCCATTCAAAGAGTTTGTTTAACCCTATTCATTTAAAATAACTCATATAAAGTAGATAGAAATAGTTTCTCTAATGTAGGGTCAATTAACATATGATATAAACACAAAGGAAGTAAGCAATTAATTACAGCTTAGTTTGAGATATCTTGGAATGGGGGCACATGCCTCAAGGAGGAATTGAGCTCTAAGTGATGGATAGGATGGAAAGGCTCTATAAGGGAATTCTAGGCTGAAGGATCAGCATCAGAAAAGACCCAGAGATGTGAAAGTACAAAATAAGTTTGCATTACAGCTGGTTACCCAAAGTGGCTAGAGCCAAAGTGTACTAGGATGGGTGGGAAATGAGGATGCAGATGGTGAGCCAGGAATAATTGGATTTCCTGTTTTCTAATTTAGCAGTATAACAGAATTGGTTGGGGCCCCACAAGGTGGGAATGGCAACACCAGAATAGGGCCTGGTTATTTAGAGGTTGGTCATGTGTTTGAGGAAGCATCATCAAAGCACTTTGACCAGGAAGAGGGGTCAGCTGCTTTATTTTCAGGGAGTGCTACCAAAATAATTGGGCTAAATCCTAGCTCTCAGCCATCAAGTTATGTGGTTAAATATTGGGAAAGGAGAGGGCACCTGGGTGGCTCAGTCGTTAAGCGTCTGCCTTTGGCTCGGGTCATGATCCCAGGGTCCTGGGATCGAGCCCCACATCTGGCTCCCTGCTCAGCGGGAAGCCTACTTCTCCCTCTCCCACTCCCCCTGCTTGTGCTCCCTCTCTCGCTGTGTCTCTCTCTGTCAAATAAATAAAATCTTCAAAAAAAAATAAATATTGGGAAAGGAGAAAAAAATTACACAAAGTTGCCATCTGCAGTCACAATTGAAATCCTTCCTTAAGTTCTTGATGGTAATAAATACCGTTACATTTAGTTAGCCTGTGCCCAGGAATTTCTTCAGAGAGCACTACCTTCACATGTGGAGGCCACTTACCTCTGACATTTTCTACATTTCAGATGCTCTCTTACAGTAGCAAACCAGGCAGTTCAGGACCATGGATTTTGCCAAACTGGGCTACAGAGAACAATGTTTATACAAATGAATATGCATGTTTTACAAGATAAATGTGTGTGGTTTGTGTGCTGATTGTATCTTAGGAGAATCTTGTGGAAAGCAGCACCAACTTTGAGCTGCAAAAAAAGGTGTAACTGAGACCAGATCTGATAGGATCCCCTAGTCTGGTCTTTCCATTCCCCCAGGAGAGCACCATGTTCTTTGTCCAGGTGCTGCCAAGGTGTAGATTCAGAGAGGATTTTTATTCTCCAGTCACAAAAGAAAACAGATATATATTTTCCTGAAACCCAACTCACATTTTGTCATGATGTGAAACTTCTACTAACCCTCCATCTAGTAACAAAAAACCAACATTGAATGGTAGCATTTTACCTCTGAAATAACATCCTAATGTAATTCCACAGATTTCAAGTCCTTCACAAATTGGTCCCTACCTGGATTTCCATCTTCATTTTTATCTCCCAGCACTTCCATTCATGAAATCTACTCCCAAGTCACATTGAGCTACACTCTTGGTCTCAGCCATTTATATTCTACTGGTCTCTGAAGTAGTTCTAGTTTTTGCTAAATGAAAAATAAAGGAGTTGTGACTATGAATGTGACATATGGTATATTTTACACTCTAAGTGTGAATGAAAAAGATGGGACCATACTCACTATTCTGGACTTCTAGCAATATATTCTGACATCCTTTTGCAATTTAAAAACATGAATATCTCAAATTCCACATGTGAGTGAAATCACAGGGTATTTGTTTTTTTTCTGACTTATTTTGTTTAGCATCATACTTTCTAGCTTCATCCATATAGTTGCAAATGGCAAGATTTCATTCTTTTTATGGCCGAATAATAATCCAGTGTGTGTGTGTGCACGTGTGTATATATATATACACAATCTCACATCTTCTTTATCCATTTGCTGGAATGCTTCAATAATTTGGCTATTGTAATTAATGCTGCAATAAACACAGAAGCGCATATATTCTTTTGATATATGTTTTGTGTTTTGTGTTTTGTATTCATGGGTTAAATACCCAGTAGTGCAATTACTGGATCATAGGGTAGTTCTATTTTTAATTTTTTGAGGAAACTCCATACTGTTTTCTACAGCAGATGCACCAGTTTGTACTCCCACCAACAGTGCACAAGTTCTTTTTTCTTCACATCCTCGCCAACATTTGTTGTTTCTTGTGTTTATTTTTATTTTAATTCCAGTTAGTTAACCATACAGTGTTATATTATTATCAGGTATACAATATAGTGGTTCCACAATTCCATACATCACCTGGTGCTCATTACAAGTGCACTCCTTAAACCCCATTACCTATTTAATCCATTCCCCCACCCCCCACCCTCTGGTAAGCATCAGTTTGTTCTCTATAATTAAGAGTCTGTTTCTTCATTTGTCTGTCTCTTGTTTTTTCCCTTTCATTATTTGTTTTGTTTCTCAAGTTCTACATATGAGTGAAATCATATGGTATTTGTCCTTCTCTGACTGACTTATTTTGCTTAGCATAATACTCTCTAGCTCCATCCACATCCTTGCAAATGACAATATTTCATTCTTTTTTATAGCTGAATAATATTCAGCTATTGTAATTTGGCTATTGTAAATAGCAATTTGGTAACTGTAAATAATGCTGCTATAAACATAGGGGTGCATGTATCCCTTTGAATTAGTGTTCTTGTATTCTTCAGATAAATAACCCAGTAGTGCTATTGCTACATCATGAGGTAGTTCTACTTTTAACTCTTTGGGGAACCTCCATACAGTTTTCCACAATGGCTGCACCAGTTTGCATTCCCACCAACAGTTCACGAGTGTTCCTTTTTCTCCACATCTTCACCAACACCTGTTGTTTCTTGAGTTTTTTATTTTATCCATTCTGACAGGTGTGATATGATATCTCACTGTAGTTTTGATTTGCATTTCCTTGATGGTAAATGATGATGAACATCTTTTCACGTGTCTTTTGGCCATCTGGATGTCTGGAGAAATGTATGTTCATGTCTTCTGCCCATTTTTAATTGGATTATTTGTTTTTTGGGTGTTCAGTTATATAAGTTCTTTATAGATTTTGGATACTAACCCTTTATCAGATATGTCATTTGCAAATGTCTTCTTCCCATTCAGTAGGTTGTCTTTTAGTTTTGTTGATTGTTTCCTTTGCTGTGCAGAAGCTTTTTATTTTGCTGCAGTCCCAATAGTTTATTTTTGCTTTTATTTCCGCTGCCTCAGGAGACATAGCGAGAAAAATGTTGCTATGCCCAATGTGAGAGAAATTACTGCCCGTGCTCTCTTCTAGGATTTTTATGGTTTCAGGTGGGTTTGTTTCAGGGTTTTCTATTCTGTTCTACTGTTCTATGTGTCTATTTTGTGCAAGTACCATACTGTCTGTATTACTACAGCTTAGTAGGATAACTTGAAGTCTGGAATTGTGATACCTCCAGATTTGTTTTTCTTTTCTAGTTTGTTTTGGCTGTTCTTGATCTTCTGTGGTTCCATACAAATTTTAGGATACTTTATTTTAGCTTTGTGAAAAATGATGTATATACGCAAACAATGAATCACGGAACACTACATCAAAAACTAATGATGTAATGTATGGTGATTAACATAACATAATAATTTAAAAAATGATGTTGGTATTTTTTGGTAGGGATTGAATTAAATCTATAGATTGATTTGGGTAGTATGGATATTTTAACAATATTTTCCTTCCAATCCATGAACATGGAATATCTTTCTTTTGGGGGGGGCATGAAATATCTTTCCATTTGTTTGTGTCACCTCAATTCCTTTCATCAATGTTTTATAGTTTTCAGAGTACAAGTATTTCAGCACCTTGATTAAGTTTATTCCTAGGTATTTTATTATTTTTTCCATAATTGTAAATGGAATTGCTTTCTTAATTTCTTTCTGTTGCTTCATTATTAGTGTATAGAAATGAGTGGATTGAGTGTATTTCTGTGCATTGATTTTATATCCTGTGACCTTACTGAATTCATTTATTACTTTTACAGTTTTTGGTGGGGCCTACAGGGTTTTTCTATATAGAGAATCATGTCATGTGCCAATAGTAAAAGTTTCAGTTCTTCCTTACCAATGTAGATGCCTTTTATTCCTTCTACTAGTCTGATTGCTGTGGCTACGACTTCCAGTACTATGTTGAATAAAAATAGTGAAGAGTGGACATCCTTGTCTTTTTCCTTACCTTAGAAGAAAAGCTCTGTTTTTCCCTATTGAGTATGATGTTTGCTGTGTATCTGTCATATATGGCCTTTATTATGTTGATGTATAGTCCCTGTAAACCTACTTTGCTGGGGATTTTTTTTATCATGAATGAATGCTGTATTTTGTCAAATGCTTTTTCTGCACCTATTGAGAAGATCATATGATTTTTATCCTTTGTTTTGTTAATGTAGTGTATCACGTTGATTGATTTGCAAATATTGAATCATCCTTACATCCTGGAAATAAACTCCACCTGATCATGGTGAATGATCTTTTAATGTATTGGTGTATATGGTTTGATAATATTTTGTTGATGATTATTGCATCTGTGTTCATCAGGGTTACTGACCTGTAATTTTCTTTTTATGTGATGTCTTTGTCTGGTTTTCATAGGAGGGTAATGCTGAACTAGCAGAATGTATTTGGAAACATTTCTTCCTCTTCTAATTTTTGGAATAGTTTAATGCTAATAGGTAATATCTCTTCTTTCAATGTCCAGTAAAATTCACTTGTGAATCCATCTGGTCCTAGACTTCCATTTTTTTGGTAGTTTTTTCATTACCAATTCAATTTCATTTCTTGTGATATGTCTGCTCATATTTTCTATTTCTTCCTAGTGCAGTTTTGGAAGATTGTATGTTTCTAGGAATCTATCCACTTTTTATAAGTTATCCAGTTTATTTTTTTATTTTTTTAAAGATTTTATTTATTTATTTGAGACAGAGAGAATGAGAGAGAGAGAGAGCACATGAGAGGGGGGAGGGTCAGAGGGAGAAGCAGGCTCCTTGCTGAGCAGGGAGCCCGATGCGGGACTCGATCCAGGGACTCCAGGATCATGACCTGAGCCGAAGGCAGTCGCTTAACCAACTGAGCCACCAGGCGCCCAAGTTATCCAGTTTATTGACATATAATTACTCATAGTAGTCTCTTATATTCCTTTGTATTTCTGTGGTGTCACTTGTTACTTCTCCTCCCTCATTTTTTATTTTATTTATTTGGGTCCTTTCTCTTTTTTTCTTGATGTATTTGGATAAGAGTTTGTCTATTTTTTTTCTTTTCAAAGAACCAGCTCATGGTTGATGTTTTTTTTTTTTAGTCTTAATATCATTTATTTCTGCTCTGATCTTTATTATTTCCTTCTACTCACCTCCAGCTTTGTTTGTTTTTCTTTTTCTAGTCAAGTTAGATTGTTTGTTTGAGGTTTTTCTTGTTTTTTATGGTAGGCCTGTATCACTATATAATTCCCTCTTACAACTGCTTTTGCTGTGTCCCAGAGATTTTGGACGAACGTATTTTATTTTTAATTTGTCTCCATGTATTTTTTAAATTCCTTCTTTAATTGATGCATTGACCCATTTGTTGTTTAGTATCACCATGTTTAGTCTCCATGTGTTTGTGGGGATTTTTTTCCTTGTGATTTTTTTCTACTTTTATACCACTGTGGTTGGCAAAGATCCATGGTATTATTTCAGTCTTCTTAAATTTATTGAGGCTTCTTTTATGGCCTATTATGTGATCTGTTCTGGAGAATGGGTGTGCCTGGGTGACTCAGTTGGTTGGGCGTCTGACTCTTCGTTTCGGCTCAGGTCCTAATCTCAGGGTCATGAGATCGATCCCCACATCAGGCTCTGCACCCAGTGTAGTCTGCTCAAAATTCATTCCCCTCCATATCCCTCCACCTCTACTCCTCCCCTGCTCATGCTCTCTCTCTCTCAAATAAATAAATAAATAAATAAATAAATAAATAAATAAATAAAAATTTTAAAATGTATTCTGGAGAATGTTCTATGTGCACTTGTAAAGAATGTGTATTCTGTAATTTTGGATGGAGTATTCTGTATATATCCATTATGTCCATCTAGTCCAATATGTCATTCAGACATAGTTTCCTTATTGATTTTGTCTGGATGGTATATCCATTGATGTAAGTGTAGTTAAAATCCCATACTATTATTGTATTACCATTAATTTCCCTCTTTCTGTACATTAACATTTGTTTTATGTATGTAGGTGCTCCAGTGTTGGGTGCCTAGATATTTACAAATGTTATATCCTCTTATTGTATTGATACTTTTATCACTATGTAATGCCCTTCTTTGTCTCTTGTTAGTCTTTGTTTTAAAGTTGAATTTTCTGATATAAGTATTGCTATCCTGACTTTTTTAAATCCAATTCTACTGCATGATTAATCCATCCCATCACGTTCAGTCTGTATATAGGTCTTAGGTGAGTCTCTTGTAGTCAATGTATAGATGGGTCTTGTTCTTTTACCCATTCCACCACTCTATGTCTTTTGATTGAAATATTGAGGACATTTACATTTAAAGAAATTATTGATAGGTATGTACTTATTGCCATTTAAAAAATTTGTTTTCTGGTTGTTTTTCTAGTCTTCTTATTTCCTTTATTCTTCTCTTGTTTTTCTATGATTGATGGGTATCTGTAGTGTTTTGTTTGCCTTTCTTTCTCTTTTTTATGTGTATCTATTATAGATTGTAGGTTTGTGGTTATCATGATGTTCTTATATAACATCCTAAATAAATAGCAGTCTCTATTAATTTGATGGCCATTTAAGTTCAAACACAAAAATCTTCCTTTTTCTTTTCCTTTCTATCCCTTTTTTACTCCCTTCTCCATGTTTTAAGAATATGTTGTCATATTTTATATCTTTTCATTCATATTTTTCTTATGGTTAATTATGGCATTTCTTTTCCACTTAAAGAAGTCACATTAACATTTCTTGTAAAGATGGTTCAGTGGTGATAAACTTCTTTATCTTTTGTTTGTCTTGAAAACTTGTTATCTCTCCTTCAGATCTGGATTATAACCTTGCTGGGTGGAGTATTCTTGGTTTTAGATTTTTTCCTTTCAGCACTTTGAATATATCATGTCAGTCCATGTGGTTTGCAAAGTTTCTGCTGAAAAATCAGCTGACAGGCCTTATAGGGTTTTCCTTTTAGGTATCTTTTTGTATCTTTCTTGCTTCTTTTAAGATTCTTTATCTTTTATTCTATGTAGGAAACCCAAAGGACTCCACCAAAAAATTGCTAGAACTAATATATGAATTTAGCAAAGTTGCAGGATATAAAATCAATATGCAGAAATCTGTTGTATTTCTATACACCAATAATGAAGCAACAGAAAAACAAATCAAGGCATTGATCCCATTTGCAATTGTACCAAAAACAATAAGATACCTAATAATAAACCTAACTGAAGAGGTAAAAGATCTGTATCCTGAAAACTATAGAACATTTATGAAAGAAAATGAAGAGGACACAAAGAAATGGAAAAGCATTCCATGCTCATGGATTGGAGTGACAAACATTGTTAAAATGTTTATACCACCCAAAGCAATCTACACTTTTAATGAAATCCCTGTACAAATACCACCAGCACTTTCCACAGAGGTAGAACAAACACTCCTAAAATTTGTATGGAATCAGAAAAGACCCCAAATAGCCAAAGGAATGTTGAAAAAGAAAATCAAGGCTGGAGGCATCACAATTCTGGACTGCAAGCTATAAAACAAAGCTGTAAAAATCAAGACAGTATGGTACTGATGCAAAAAAAAAAAAAAAAGACACGTAGATCAATGGAACAGAATAGAGAACCCAGAAATGGACCTTCAGCTCTATGGTCAAGTAATCTTTGACAAAGCAGGAAAGAATATCCAATGGAAAAAAGACAGTCTCTTCAACAAATGGTGTTGGGAAAATTGGACAGCCACATGCAGAAGAATGAACTGGACCACTTTCTTACATCATACACAAAAATAAATTCAAAATGGATGAAAAACCTAGATATGAGACAGGAAACCATCAAAATCCTAGAGGAGAACACAGGCAGCAAACTCTTTCACCTCAAAAAAAAAAAAAAAAACAACACCTCTTTCACCTCACCCATAGCAACTTCTAGCTAGACAAGTCTTCAAAGGCAAAGGAAACAAAAGCAAAAATGAACTACTGGGACTTCATCAAGATAAAAAGCTTTTGCATAGCAAAGGAAACAGTCGACAAAACCAAAAGACAACCGACAGAATGGAAGAAGATATTTGCAAATGATGTAACAGATAAAGGGCTAGTATCCAAATCTATAAAGAACTTAATCAAACTCAACATTCAAAAAACAAACAAATGGACAGAAGACATGAACAGACATTTCCCCAAAGAAGACGTACAAATGGCCAACAGACACATGAAAAAATTCTCAATTATCACTCGGCATCAGGGAAATCCAAATCAGAACTACAATGAAATACCAACTCACATCAGTCAGAATGGCTACAATTAACAACTCAGGGAGCAACAGATGTTGCTGAGGATGCAGAAAAAGAGGAACACTCTTACACTGTTGGTGGGAATGCAAACTAGTGCAGCCACTCATGAAAACAGTATGGAGGTTCCTCAAAAAGTTGAAAATAGAGCTGCCCTACAACCCAGCAATTGCACTACTAGGTATTTATCTAAAGGATACAAACATAGTGATTGGAAGGGGCACATGCACCCCAATGTTTATAGCAGTAATGTCTACTTAGCCAAAATATGGAAAGGGCCCAGATGTCCATTGATAGATCAATGGATAAAGAAGAGGTGCTATAATGGAATATTACTCACCCATCAAAAAGAATGAAATCTTGCCAATTACAACAACATGAATGAGACTAGAGGGTATTATGCTAAGTGAAATAAGTGAGTCAGAGAAAGACAAATATCATATGATTTCACACATATGTGGAATTTAAGAAGCAAAACTGATGAACATAGGGGAAGGGAAGGAAAATTTTAAAAAGATAAAATAGGGAGGCAAACCGTGAGAGACTCTTAACTAGGAAACAAACTGAGGGTTGCTGGAGGGGACATGGGTGGGGGGAAGTGGTAATTGGGTGATGGACATTAAGGAGGGCACTTGATGAAATGAGCACTGGGTGTTATATGCTACTGATGAATCACTAAATTCTACCCCTGAAAGTAATAATACACTGTATGTAATAAAATTGAATTTAAATTAAAAAAATTTTTTAAAGATGTTAGTTGAAAAAAATAATATTATGTATTTGTGTTTTTCCCAGTCTTTTTTCTTATAATTGATTTTTAATTTCATAGCATTATGGTTAGAAAAGATACTTGATATGATTTCAGTTTTCTTTTTAACTGAAGTATAATTGACATATTATATTATATTATATTAGTTTCAGGTGTACAACATAATGATTTAACAATTATATCCATTATGAAATGCACACCATACATTATTTTATAAATATTATTGACTATATTCCCTATACTTACTCTTCATCCTTACAACTTATTATTTTTTTAAAATATTTTATTTCTTTATTTGACAGAGAGAGACACAGTGAGAGAGGGAACACAAGCAGGAGGAGTGGGAGAGGGAGAAGCAGGCTTCCCGCGGAGCAGGGAGCCCGATGTGGGACTCGATCCCAGGACCCTGGGATCATGACCTGACCCGAAGGCAGACGCTTAACGACTGAGCCACCCAGGCGCCCCACAACTTATTATTTTTTAAGATTTATTTATTTATTTGAGAGAGAGAGAGAGAGAAACAAACTCCCTGCTGAGCACAGAGCCCCACACAGGGCTCAATCTCATGACTCTGAGATCATGACCTGAGCCAAAATCAAAAGTCAGATGCTTAACCAACTGAGCTACCCAGGTGTCCCTTGACTTACTTAATTTAAAACTGGTAGTTTATACCTCTTAATTACTTTTACCTATTTTGCATTTACCCCACACCCATCCCCTCTGGCAACCAATAGTTCCTTTTCTATATTTATGAGTATGTTCTTCTTCATTGTTGTTTTTATTTGTTTGCTTGTTTAGTTTTTTAGATTCCACATATCAGTGATGTCATATGGTATTTTTCTTTCTCTGTCTGGCTTACTGTACTTAGCAAAATACCTTCTAGGTCCATCCATGTTGTCATAAAAAATGATATTTTATTCTTTTTTTATGGCTGAGTAATATATCACATCTTGTTTAACCATTCATCTATCAATGAACACTTAAGTTGCTTCTATATCTTGGCTATTGTAAATAAATCTGCAATATACATAGGGGTGCATACATCATTTTTATTGAAGTATAAATAACATACAATGTTATATTAGTTTCAAGTGTACAACAAATTGATTCTGTACATTACTCATTGCTCACTATGATAAGTGTAGTCTCTGTCTCTCACTGCACAATGTTATTACAGTATTATTGACTATATTTCCTATGCTGTACTTTTCAACTCTGTGACTTATTTATTCTATAACTGTAAGCTGTACCTCTTAATTCCCTTTATCTATTTCACCCATCTCCCCACTCACCTGCCTTCTGGCAACCACTGGTTTGTTCTCTGTATTTAAGAGTTTTGTTTCCTTGTTTTTTAGATTATACATATAAGTGAAATCATATGTTATTTGTTTTTCTCAGTCTCACTTATTTCACTTAGTATAATACCCTCTATGTCCACTCATATTGTCATAAATGGCAAGAACTCATTTTTATGGCTAATTAATATTCCTTCATATATCTATATCTATATCATCTATATCTATATCTATATCTATATCTATATCTATATCTATATCTATATCTATATCTATATCTATATCTATATACACATCTTTGTCCATTATCCATCAATGGGCACTTGGGTTATTTCCATATCTTGGGTATTGTACATAATGCTGCAATAAACATAGGGATGCATATATTTTCCTGAATTAGTGTTTTCATTTCTTTGGGTAAATACCCAGGAGTGGAATTACTGGATCATATGGTGTTTTTATTTTTAATTTTTAAGGAACCTGCATGATGTTTTCCACCGTGGCTAAAGCAGTTTACATTCTCACCAAGTGCATAAGGGTTCCTTTTTCTCTACATCCTCACTAACACTTGTTGCTTCTTGTCTTTTTGATTCTAGCCATTTCGACAGGTGTAAGGCGATATCTTATTGTAGTTTTGATTGCATTTCCCTGACAATTAGTGATGTTGAGCATATTTTCATGTGTCTGTTGGCTACCTGTATGTCTTCAGCAAAATGTCTATTCATGTCCTCTGTCCATTTTTAATCAGATTATTGTTTTGGTGTTGAGTTGTATAAGTATTTTACCTATTTTAGAAATTAACCCTTTACTGGCTATGTCGTTTGGAAACATCTTCTCCCATTCAGTAGGTTGCCTTTCCATTTTGTCAATGATTTCTTTTGCTGTACTTTTTATTTTGATGTAGTCCCAATAGGTTACTTTTGCTTTTGTTTCTTTTGCCTTCGAAGACATATCTAGAAAAATGTTGCTAAGGTTGATATCAAAAAGATTACTGCCCATGTTTCCTTCTGGGAGTTTTATGGTTTCAGGTCTTATATTTAGGTCTTTAATCCATTTTAAGTTTGTTTTTGTGTATGGTGTTAGAATGTTACTCTTTTGCACATAGCTATCCAGTTTTCCCAGCACCATTTGTTGAAGAGACTTTTTCCCGTTGTATATTCTTGTCTCTTTTGTCATAGATTAATTGTTCATATAAGTGTGGGTTTATTTCTGGGCTTTCAATTTTGTTCCATTGATCTATATCTCTCTCTCTCTTTTTTTTTTTTGCTAGTACCATACTGTTGTGATTATTACAGCTTTGTGATTCCTCCATCCTTCTTCTTCTTTCTCAAAATTGCCTTGGCTATTCAAGGTCTTTTGTGGTTCCATGCAAGTTTTAGGATTTTTTGTTCTGGTTCTATGAAAACTTCTATTAGAGTTTTGATAGGGATTGAATTTAATCTGTAGATTACTTGGATGGTATGGGCATTTTAACAATATAATTATTCCAATCCATGAGAATGGTATATCTTTCCAATATTTGTGTTATCTCTAATTTCTTTCATCAGTATTCCATAGTTTTTCAAGTATAAGTCTTTTACATCTTTAGTTAAATATATTCCTAAATATTTTATTCTTTCTGATACACTTATAGATGGGATTCTTTTTTTATTAATTTCCCTTTCTGCTATTTCATTGGTAGCATGTAGAAATGAAACAGATTTCTGTACATTGATTTTGTATCTTACAATTTTACTGACTTCATTTATTAGTTCTAATACATTTTTTTGGTAGAGTCTTTAGAGTTTTCTATATATAGTATCATGTCATCTTCAAATAGTAAAAGTTTTACTTCTGCCTTGCTAATTTGGATGTCTCTCACTTCTTTTTCTTGTCTGATTGCTATGACTAGGAATTTCAGTACTATGTTGAATAAAAGTGCTGAGAATGGACATCTTTGTCCTGTTCTTGATCTTAAAGAAAAAATTTAGCTTTTAACTATTATGATGTTAGTTGTGGGTTTGTCATATATGGCTTTATTATGTTGAAGTATGTTTCTTCTATATGCGTTTTGTTGAGAGACTTTATTACAAATAGATGTTTAATTTTGTCAAATTCTTTTTCTACATCTTTTGAAATGATCATATGTATTTTTATTCTCTATTTTGTTAATATGGTTTATCACAATGATTAATTTGCATATATATTCACCTTGCATTATTGGAATAAATCCCACTTGATTGTGGTGAATTATTCTTCTAATGTATGTTTGAATTCAGTTTGCTAGTATTTGTTGAAGTTTTTGCCTCTATGTTCATCAGGAATATTGGTCTGCAATTTCCTTTTCTTTGTAGTGTCTGCCTGGCTTTGGTGTTAGGGTAATGCTGGCCTCATAGAACAGATTTTGAAAGCATTCCTTCCTGCCTTCTTCTTCTTCTTCTCCTCCTCCTCCTCCTTCTCCTTCATCTTCGTCTTCTTCTTCTTCTTTTTTGGAATAATTTGAGAAGAGTAGATATTAACTCTACTTTAAGCATTTGGTAGAATTTACTTGTGAAGCCATTTGATCCTGGACATTTGTTTTTTGGGAGTTTTTTGATTACCAATTCAGTTCAATTACTAGTAATCAGTCTGTTCAGATTTTCTATTTCTTCCTGATTCAATTTGGAAGATTGTATGTTTCTTGAAATTTATCCATTTCTTCTAGGTTGTCAAATTTGTTGGCATATAATTTTTGTAGTATGTTCTTATAATCCTTTATACATCTGTGGTATCAGTTGTAACTTTTCTTTCATTCCTGATTTTATCTTCATGAGTCCTTTCTCTCTTTTTCTTTATGACTGTGGCTAAAGTTTTATCAATTTTACACTTTTTTTCCAAAGAGCCAGCTCTTAGTTTTGTTGATCTTTTCCATTTTTAAAGTCTCCATTAAGTCCATCATCTTCATTCAAAGCCACTGTTTCTTTATTGATATCCTATCTGGATGATCTATCCATTAATATGAAGTTTCCTAATATTATTGTATTACTTTTAATTTCCCCCTTTATGTTTATTAATATTTGCTTTATATATCTTGGTGCTTCTATGTTGGGTGCATAGATATTTACAATTGTTATATTCTTTTATTGGATTGATCCCTTTATCATCATGCAATGTCCTTCTTTGTCTCTTGTTATAGTCCATTTTAAAGTCTGTTTTATCTAAGTATAGCTACCTCACCTTTTTTTTGCTTCTATTTACATGGTATATATATTTTCATCCCTTTACTTTCAGTTTCTTTATGTCCTTACGTCTCAAGTAAGCCTCTTGTGAGCAGCATATAGATGGGTCTTTTGTTTTTATTCATTCAGTCAGTCTATGTCTTTTGATTGGTGTTTTTAGAACATTTGTATTTAAAGTAATTATTGATATGCATGTACTTATTACAATTTTGCTAATTGTTATCTGGTTGTTCTGTAGTTCTTTTCTGTTTCTTTCTTCTTCCCTTGCTCCTTTCCCTTGTAATTAATGATTTTTTTAGTGTTATGCTTGGATTCTTTTTCTCTTTACTTTTTTGTGCATGTATTATAGGTTTTAGTTTGTAGTTACCTTCAGGTTTATATATAACATTCTAAGTATATAACAGTCTATATTAATTTGATGGTCATTTAAATTATGCATTTTAAAAGCACTGAATTTTTGCTCCTCCATCTATGTCTTATCTATATGATGTCATAATTTTTCATCTTTTTATTTTTTGTACCCTTTGATTAATTTTTGTAGATCTAACTGAATTTACTACTTTCGTGGTTTAACCTCCATGCTGACTTTATAAATGTTTAATCTACTACCTTTCATATATGTTTTCTTTTTTCCATAAAACTTTTTCCTTTCATGATTTTCTTGTTTGTATTTATGGCCTTTTCTTTTTGGCTTAAAAACTCCCTGTAACATTTCTTGTAAGGTCGGTTAGTGGTGATAAACTAATAACTTTTGTTGGTCTGGGAAATTCTTTATGTCCTTCAACTCTGAACAAAAACTTTGTCAGGTAGAGTATTCTTTGCTGTAGGTTTTGTTCCTTTCAGCACTTTGAATATATCATGCCACTTCCTTCTGAAGTGCAGTTTGTGCTGAAAAATCAGTGATAGCCTTTATGGGGTTCTCTTATATGGAAATATTTACTTTTGTTGCTTTTAAGATTCTCACTTTGTCTATAATCTCTGTCTTTTTATTTATTATGTTTCGTGATGTAGGTTCATCTTATTTGGGGCTCTCTCTAATTCCTGAACCTGGATATCTGTTTCTTTCCCCAGCTTAGGGAACTTTTCAGCTATTATTTCTTTAAATAAAGTTTTTACCCCTTTCCCTCTCTTATTCTTCTGGGACCCCTATAATGCGAATGTTAATACACTTGATGTTGTCCGAAAAGTTGCTTAACCTATCCATATTTTTAATTTTTTTTTTCTTTTTGCTGTTCAGTTTAGGTGCTTCTTAACTTCTTAACTTCCAAATCGCAGATTCATTCTGCATCCTCTAATCTGCTGTTGTTTCCCTAATATTGTTTCTAACCTGTTGGTTTTTTTTTTATTTCAGTTATTGTGTTCTTCAACTCTGATTTATTCCTTTTTATATTTTCTATCTCTTTGTTGAAGTTCTCAATGATTTATCCCCTCTTCTCTTAAGTGTGCATTTTATGACCATTACTTTGAACTTTTTATCAGTTCGATTGCTTATCTTTGTTTCTTTTAGTTTTTTTTTCTAAAGTTTTGTCTTGGACTTCATTTGGAGCATATTACTCTGTCTCATTTTGTTTGACTTGCTGTGTTTGTTTCTATGAATTAGGTGAAACAGTTACTTCTAGTCTTGAAGGCATGGCCCTGTGTAGGACAATTCCCTGTATAGACTGCATTGCCTGGTGGCTTTGGGCAGCCATCAGGAGATATAGTAGGCATAGGCTGGGGGTTCTGGGCCATTCCACACCAGGGCCACCCTGGTTGGATAGATGTTGCTGGAAGCAGGCACAACCCAAGTGGTCCTGTGGGGCTCCACACAAGGGATGCCTTGGTGGTGTGGCTGGAGCTAAAGTGGGCACAGCATGTGTTGTCATGAAATGGTCCATGCTGGTGGTGGTCTGGCAGGATAGCTAGGGCTCTAGTGGGTATGAACTGAGGGTCTTTGGGTGTAACTGAAGTAACCAACTTTTTCTTTATCTAGATAAAAAGGAAAACCATGGAGTCAAAAGCACAAAACTATTTATTTCCTCCATGAGCACTATTTCATAATATTTTAACAACTCTGAGGAAGCAAAAACAAACATACACATAAAATAATTCAAATGCATTTGCAAATTTTGTTCATCTATTGATTTTAAGAAATAAGATTATATTAAAATTCTGTTTAGTAACCAATATTTTGTATCTTTATTTTTTAGGAACTATACAGGTATTCAAAGATTACTTATTATTTAACATAGGCCTACAGTCTTAAAGTTAAAGATTTGAAAATTACAATTTAGTTAACACATTAAATCTTTATAAATTGAAGCATTTTAAGAATTTCATAAAATTAATTCCTTGAAAAGATATCCTTTATATGAAAAGCCTAGAGTGAATATCTTCCCAATGGGGAAAAACTGAGAGCTTTCCCCCTAAGGTCAGGAACACAGCAGAGATGTGCTCTATCACCACTGCTGTTCAACATAGTACTGGAAGTCCTAGCCTCAGCAATCAGCCAAAAAAAGAAATAAAAGGCATCCTAATCAGCAAAGAAGAAGTCAAACTCTCACTCTTTGCAGAAGACATGATACTCTATGTGGAAAACCCAAGAGACCACCCCAAAATTGCTAGAACTCATACAGGAATTCAGCAAAGTGGCAAGATATAAAAATCAATGCACAGAAATCAGTTGCATTACTATACATTAACAGTGAGACAGGAGAAAGAGAAATTAAGGAGTTGATCCCATTTACAATTGCATCAAAACCCTAAGATACCTATGAATAAACCTAACCAAAGAGACAAAGAATCAGTACTCAGAAAACTATAGAACACTCATGAAGGAAATTGAGGAAGACACAAAGAAATGGAAAAACGTTCCATGCTCATGGATTGGAAGAACAAATATTGTTAAAATGTCTATGCTACCCAAAGCAATCTACACATTCATTGCAGTCCCTATCAAAATACCATCAACATTTTTCAGAGTTGGAACAAACAATCCTAAAATTTGTATGGAGCCAGAAAAGACCCCGAATAGCCAAAGGAATGTTGAAAAAGAAAACCAAAGTTGGAGGCATCACAATTCCAGATTTCAAGCCATATTACAAAGCTGTAGTGATCAAAACAGTATGGTACTGGCACAAAAATAGACATATAGATCAATGGAACAGAATAGAGAACCCAGAAATGGACCTTCATCTCTATGGTCAAGTAATCTTTGACAAAGCAGGAAAGAACATCCAGTGGAAAAAAGTCTCTTCAACAAATGGTGTTGTGAAAATTGGATAGCCACATGCAGAAGAATGAAACTGGACCATTTCCCTACACCATACACAAAAATAGACTCAAAATGGATGAAAGACCTAATGTGAGACAGAAGTCCATCAAAATCCTAGAGGAGAACACAGGCAGCAACCTCTTCAACCTCAGCCACAGCAACTTCTTGCTAGACGTGTCCAAGGCAAGGGAAAAAAAAGGCAAAAATGAACTACTGGGACTTCATCAAGATAAAAAGCTTTTGCACAGCAAAGGAAACAGTCTTCAGAACCTAAAGACAACTGACAGAATGGGAGAAGATATTTGCAAATGACATATGAGATGAAGGGTTAGTATCCAAAATCTATAGAGAACTAAACTCAACACCAAAAGAACAAATAATCTAATCAAGAAATGGGCAGAAGACATGAACAGGCATTTCTCCAAAGAAGACATACAAATGGCCAATAGACGCATGAAAAAAATGCTCCACATCACTTAGCATCAGGGAAATACAAATCAAGACCACAATGAGATACCACCCCACACCAGTCAGAATGGCTAAAATTAACAAGTCAGGAAAGGACAGATGTTGGCAAGGATGTGGAGGAAGGGGAACCTTCCTACACTGTTGGTGGGAATGCAAGCTGGTACAGTCACTCTGGAAAACAGTATGGAGGTTCCCCAAAAAGTTGAAAATAGAGCTACCCTACAACCCAGCAATTGCATACTGGGTATTTACCCCAAAGATACAAATGTAGTGACCCGAAGGGGCACCTGCATCCCAATGTTTTTGGCAAACTGTGGAAAGAGTCTAGATGTCCATCGACAGATGAATGGATAAAGAAGATGTGGTATGTATATATATATGTATATATATATATATATATATATATATACACACACACACACACACACAACGGAATATTACTCAACCATCAGAAAAATGAAATCTTGTGATTTGCAACAATGTGGATAGAACTGGAGGGTATTATACTAAGTGAAATAAGTCAATCAGAGAAAGGCAATTATCATATGATCTCACTGATACGTGGAATTTAAGAAACAAGGCAGAGGATCATAGGGGAAGAAGGAAAAAATGAAACAAGATGAAACCAGAGAGGGAGACAAACCATAAGTGACTCTTAATCATAAGAAACAAGCTGAGGGTTGCTGGGGGTGGGGTGGAGGATGGGTTAACTGGGTGATGGACATTAAGGAGAGCATGTGGTGTAATGAGCACTGGGTATTATATAAGACTGATGAATCACAGACCTGTACCTCTAAAACCAATAATACATTATATGTTAATTAACTGAATTTAAATTTTTAAAAAAGTAAAGAAAAATACAATTCAAAAAAATAAATATAATTCTATGTTTTCAAAAAAATCTTTATGATTTGAAGCATTTTAAGAATTTCACAAAATTAATTCTTTGTAAAGATATTCTTTAAAACATAACATTCATTATACTTATAGCATTTGTTATGTTAGTGAATATAATATTCATTATTATAACAGCCATTTGTAGATGATTATTATTTTACACATATAATTTTGTATTTAAACAAGTTATGAAAAAAGTAGAAAGTTATTTCACTCATAAACTTATGTAGGGAATTTAGGAAATTTTCATAGAGAAATTTAGCCCTGGTCCTTAACAAACTGAAATAGTGTGCTAACATTAATTTGGTATTGTAAATTAATTTTTAAAAAATCTGAATTACTACAGAACTCTCCTTTTATCTTGAAAGCCTTTCCTATGATCTCATTGCTATAGTAAGAAAAGTTATTATGGAAATAAGCTTTTCAGTGTCCTTTCATAAACCCCGTATTTTAATAATTTTCTTTCTATTTTATTTATTTTTTTAAAGTTTCACTTTAAATCTTTTGTTTTTAGGTGCCCCAATTTGACAAAATGAACATTTACACAATATCTGAGAGAGAAATGAGTGTCCTGGAAAAATGAAAGACGTTTATGAAATTCAACAGATACAAAACCCAAAATACAATTAACCTAGGAGTGGAGACACCACAGAGATAAATGTGGAGACAAATTTGTCCAGGTTCTCCAAAGGAAAATAAAAAATCTTGGGGAATAAGAGAAAGATATTATATAAAGATGCACCAGTACATAAAGATGTACAGTACAGTTATATTTAAATTCTGAAACCAGCTCTACCAGAGCCTTCCTCACCTGAAGCAGTCACTCAACAGAGGTTCACAACCCTGTGTCTAGCAGGCTTCTTTCCATCTCCCTGAGACAGGATTTTCAGTTTCTCATCTCTAACTTCTCTCCTAAAAGTTCTCCCAAGGCCTTCCCCACCCTTTCTGAACAGAAACTTCATCTTAAGCTTCCTCAATTAGAATCTCCCTCAACTCTATACCCATCTCCAGTTTACCTCACAAGCCAGATCCCTCTGCTGGAGCTCTAGGAGCCCCCACCTTATGGGCTTCTTGAGGACCTCGGTCCTTCTGTTTTCTTCCTTCCTTTGTTTTTTTTTT
The DNA here is from genome assembly GCF_029215605.1 of Mirounga angustirostris. NCBI lineage: Eukaryota > Metazoa > Chordata > Mammalia > Carnivora > Phocidae > Mirounga > Mirounga angustirostris. Next base: position 61,130,297 of record NW_026991719.1, read on the forward strand.
TTTTATTAACATATAATGTGTTATTTGTTTCAGGGGTATAGGTCTGTGATTCATCAGTCTTACACAATTCACAGCACTCACCATAATTTTCTTTCTATTTTAATAACTTTATCTAGACTAGATATTCTTAAAATGTACACAGAAGAACTGAATGATTTCTTGATCAGTTAACCTTTAAAATTTCTCAAGAGAGAGAAAAGGAAAGGAAATGGAAAGGAAAAGAAATGAGAGGGATTTCACTCCTGACAAATATGCAATTGTCACTGCAAAAGCTAATTATATTCTCTCTTCGAGGAGAGAGAAGAATATTTAGATGTAAAAAATGTATTTTGGGGGCACCTGGGTGGCTCAGTTGGTTAAGCGACTGCCTTCGGCTCAGGTCATGATCCTGGAGTCCCGGGATTGAGTCCTGCATCGGGCTCCCTGCTCGGCGGGGAGTCTGCTTCTCCCTCTCCCACTCCCCCCACTTGTGCTCTCTCTCTCTCTCACTCTCTCAAATAAAAAAAAATTATTTTGCCATATGCATACACAAAAAAGAGTGACACTCAACTGACTTTGAAGTATTATTGCCCCTGACAATTTTATTAAGCTTATGATTAAAAGTCTACTACTTATTGGGGTGCCTGGGTGGCTCAGTTGGTTAAGCGTCTGCCTTTGGCTCAGGTCATGATCCCAGGGTCCTGGGATTGAGCCCCATGTTGGGCTCCCTGCTCAGTGGGGAGTCTGCTTCACCCTCTCCCTCTCTCTCTGCCCCTCTCCCCACTCATTTTCTCTCTCTGTGTGTGTCTCAAATAAATAAAATAAAATCTTTAAAAAAGTCTAGCACTTATTAACCCCAGACTATAGAAACAAAGAGGATTTCAAAGTTATCTCTCCTTTTAATAAATAAGACAATTTTGTGTGTGTTGGGGGGTGGTTAGGATGGCAGAGTAGTAGGGGGACCCTATGCTTGCCTCTTCCCTCAAACACAGCTAGATAAATATCAAATCATTCTGAACACCCAAGAAATCAATGTGTGGACTGAGAGAATAAACTGAACATCTAGAGGGAGAAAAAAGGCCACATTGTAGAAGATAGGAGCTGTGGGAATTGATTTGGGGGAGAAAAGAATCACAGGTGCTGCAGAGGAGAGAGATCCCTGATCATGGAGAGGAGAGAGAGAAAGAGAGAAAGCAGAGTGCAAGGGATTGCACAAGAAAAACACTTCCCCAAAACTATTCACTGGGAAAAGGAGAGGGGCTGATTATTACAAGTTATTACAAGCAGTGGAGCTCAAAGTTTGAAGTTTTAGAAATCCACATCATTGTCAAGTTCATGCCTGGTGGGCTTAGCAGTGCTCCTGTGGAGGAGGGCGGAGGCCTGGGAGCAGACAACATGGTCTGAAGATCCCATGGGTCACACTGGGAGAGACAGTTCCCCATCTTAGTGCATTTGGGAGAGGTGACACAGCCTCTCAGGGGACAAAAGAGAAGGTGGGCACCATTGAACAGCCCCATTAATTAGGCCCCATTAATTAGCATAGCAGCAGAGGCACCTGCTGAAGGCAGCTAACCTGGCAGTGAGCTTTTGTCTGTGCTTTACCATAAATTCCAAACCCCTGCATGGTCATGCATCTGCTTTCTGGGACAAATTAGCACCAACCACAGTGTGGCAAGACCCTCCCCCAGAAGATCAGCATGGGTCTACACCATGCCAGGTCCCTAAAATTTGGAGTTCTGAAACACTGTCATGCGCCTGAGATAAAATGCAGGAACACTGTGCCACCAGGCAGGCAGACAGCTCAGACACGGGGTGAAGACGGGTTCTGACATAAAAGTGTAGATTGTTCACTCTTCTGTGAGGGTTTCCTGAAGAGTGGCTGGCAACTTCCCACTGCAGGCACAAGAGAGCAGGGTGATGCCATTTTCCCCCTGCCCAGCAGCATGGACAGACTTCAGTGAGCAACACAGCGCTCCCAGTGGAGGCTGGAGCTGCTTACACCAAGCCCCACCCCAATGTGCCCTGCAGGTGCATCTTTCCTAGGGCAAGTCTGCCTGAGAACCAGCACAGCAGGCTCCCCCCGCCACCCAAAAGTCCAGCACAACCTCCCTGCATGCACCAAGTCTACTGATCATGGAGTGCTGCAAAGCTTCAGCTCTAGGGGAAATAGGACCTAGCTTTTTCTAACAAGCAGACCAAAACACACCTAATTAAAACTCACCACACACTGTGAGCACTGTATATTGTGTAAGACTGATGAATCACAGGCCTGTACCCCTGAAAAGAAATAATACATTATATGTTAGTAAAAGTAAAAAAAACAACAAAAAAAACCTCACCGCATACTGGACAAGGTCCAAACTGCAGGCAAGGAGCAACTCTGCAGAGGATTGATCTGAGGGAAAGGGCAAGCAAAACACAACAGCTGAGTGCACAAAAAAATTCCTAAAGCACCAGGCACTGGACAGTATATGACCTCTTCTTATAGCCATTACTCTCAGGAGCAGGAAACATAACAGGTTTTCCTAACACAGAAAAGACAGAAATCTAGGCAAAATATCAAGATGGAAGAATTCATCCCAAAAGAAAGAACAAGAAGAGGTTACAACCAGGGATCTAATCAAAACAGTTATAAGTAAGAGGGTTCCCCTTTCTCCACAACCTCTCCAACACCCAGCAATTGCACTATTGAGTATTTACCCCAAGGACACAGATATAGTGAAAAGAAGGGCCATATGTACCCCAATGTTCATAGCAGCAATGTCCGCAATAGCCAAACTGTGGAAAGAGCCGAGATGCCCTTCAACAGATGAATGGATAAAGAAGATGTGGTCCATATATACAGTGGAATATTAGCCATCAGAAAGGATGAATACCCAATTTTTACATCAACATGGATGGGTCTGGAGGAGATTATGCTAAGTGAAATAACTCAAGCAGAGAAAGTCAATTATCATATGGTTTCACTTACTTGTGGAACATAAGGAATAGCGTGGAGGACATTAGGAGAAGGAAGGGAAAAATGAAGGGGGAGAATCAGAGGGGGAGACGAACCATGAGAGACTATGGACTCTGAGAAATAAACTGAGGGGTTTAGAGGGGAGGAGGCTGGGGGGATGGGTTAGCCCAGTGATGGGTATTAAGGAGGGCATGTACTGCATGGAGCACTGGGTGTTATACGCAAACAATGAATCATGGAACACTACATCAAAAACTAATGATGTACTGTATGGTGACTAACATAACATAACATAATAAAATAATAAAATAAAATAAAATAAAGTTTATTTTGTCTGATATATGCATTGCTATTCAGCTTTCTTTTCACTTCCATTTCCATGATAATAGTTTTTCCATCCCTTCATTTTTAATCTCTATGTGTCTTTAGGTCTGAAGTGTGTCTCTTGTATGCAACATGTAGATGGATCTTTCTTTTTTATTCATTCAGTCACCCTATGTCTTTTGATGGGAGTGTTTAGTCCCTTTACATTCAAATTATTGATAGGTATGTACTTATTGCCACTTTGTTACTTGTTTTATGGTTGTTTCTGTAGTTCTCTGCTGTCCCTTGTGGTTTGATGCTTTCTTTAGTGATATGCTTAGATTTTTTTCTTTTTCTTTTTTGCATACTTATTTTAGATTTTTTATTTTTGTTTATTGTTAGGTCGATATATAACATCCTATGCATATAGCAGTCCATATTATAAAGTTGATGGTTACTTAAGTTTAAAACAATTCTAAAAGCACTAAATTTTTACTCCCCTCACTCACGTTTTGTGTATATGATGTCTTATTTTACATCCTTTTATTTTGTGAATCCCTTGTCTGATTTTTATAAATATAATTGATTTCATTGCTTTTGTGCTTTAACCTCCATACTAGTTTTATAAGTGATTAATCTACTACTTTTATTATGTTCATATTTGCCTGTGAAATTTTTTCCATTCCTTACTTTCTTACTATTCATTATGGCCTTTTCTTTTCACTCAAAGAACTTCCTTTTACATTTCTTGTGAAGTTGGTTTAGTGGTGATGAACTCCTTTAACTTTTGTTTGTCTGCGAAACTCTTTACCTCTCTTTCTATTCTGAATATGCTAGATAGAGTATTTTGGTTGCAGATTTTTTCCTTCAACACTTTGAATATATTATGCCCCTTTCTTCTGGTCTACAAAGTTTCTGCTGAAAAATCAACTGATTGCCTTATGGTGTTTCCCTTGTATGTAACAGCTTTCTTTTCTCTGGCTGCTTTTAAAATTCTTTATCACTACATTTTGCCATTTTAATCATTATGTGTCTTGGTGTGGACCTTCTTGGGTTAGTTTTGTTGGAGGATCTCTGTGCCTCCTGGATCTGGATGTTTCCTTCTCCAGATTAGTGAATTTTTCAGTTCTTATTTATTTAAATAAATTCTCTTTTTCTTGTTTTCTCCTTCTGGGATCCCTATAAGGCAAATATTATTATGATTGATGATATCACTGATTTCCTTGAACCCTTTCTTGTTTTTTATTATTCTCTTTCCCTGTTCAACTTGGTTGCTTTCCATTACTGTCTTCCACCTTGCTGATTTGTTCCTCTTTTTTCCTGTTTATTTTTTATTCCATCTAGTGTATATTTAATTTATCTTATTGATTTCCTCATCTCTAATTGGTTCTTAATATTTTCTGTCTCTTAGTTGAAGGTCTCACTGAGATCCTCAATACTTTTCTCAAGTCCAATAAATATCTTTACGACCATTACTTTGAGATCTCTATCAGGCATATTGTTTATCTTTGTTTTATTAAGCTCTTTTACTATGGTTTCACCCTTTTCTTTCATTTGGGACATATTCTTCTGTCTCCTCATTTTGTCTAACACTCTGTGTTTCTGTGTATTGTGAAAGTCAGCTACATCTCCCACTCTTGAAAGTAACAGCCTTATGAAGAAGATACCTGTAGTGGCCTGTAGTACAATGTCCTCTATTCATCAGAACCAAGCACTTTAGGGCTGTCTCCTATGTGTGTTTTGCGTGCCCTACTGTTGTGCTTGAGCTATGTTTGCCTTCAGCCCAGTCTGCTGCAATGGCCCCCTTTGTTTGTTGCTGGCATTGTTTATTTCCTGTGCTGTTAAGAGGCCAGTGTGGACCCACCTTGGACTTAAATTTGCGTCAAAGAAGATGCCTGCACTCAGCCCACTTGCTTGGGCTGTGGTTACACCACACTGCAGTATGTTCTTTCTGCATTGTCCCCTGAAAGGCTTTTTTTTTTTTTTTTTTTTTTTTTTGCTGTGTCAGGTTTGTAGTCCAAACAGGTGCCTGCCCCCATTCCATTTGTTGGCATTATAGTAACCTCAAACTACAGAGCTCTTTCCTTGTGTTGCCTACCGTGAGGTTTCCTTAGTGGGTGGGGCTTACAGGCAGATCAGATGTCTGTCCACTGCCCATTATTGGGGCTGCATTCAAGCTTGTGTGTGTGGTTATTTTCTCGTCTCCCCCTGTCAAGTGTCACTTTGGAGTGGTGCTGGTCACTTTTGCAGCTGCTTGCAGAATGAGATGCATCAGGGACCCCTTTGGAGGGACTTTTGCCTTGTGGGGCAGGTTGGATAGAGCAAACCTGCAGGAGAAAGTGGAGGCAAGGCACATGGTGTTAACAAGGTATGTGCCTGTCTTTGGTCCCTACTGGGGCTGCTTGCAGGATGAGACCTGACTGGAGTTATTTTGGAGAAACTTGTGCCAAGTGGGGCTGGCTGGATGGGGTGGCTTGTAGGAGAACACATGGGTGGGGTGCATGGTGTTAGCAAGCTGTGTGGCTAGTGTTTGTGCTGGTTTCTGGGTATCTAGGCTGGGGGTGCAGGGGTTGGGAAAGGGAAATGGTACCCACCCGGTCTTTCATTATTAGAGAAACCTCCTAAAGATCCCTAGCCCTCCACGTGCAGTAATATCTTGAAAGGAATCTTTTTTTTTTTTCCAAGCAGCATGTCTCAACTGTGGGCTTAAAATATTCAGATAACTATATTGTAAACAGATGCACTATCATTCAGGCTTTCTTGTTACATTTATAGAGCACAGGCAGAGTAGATTTAGCATAATTCTTAAAGGTCCCAGGATTTGCGGAATGGTAAATCAGCATTGGCTTCAACTTAAAGTCACCAGCTGCATTAGCTCCTAACAAGAGAGTCAGCTGTGCTTTGAAACTTTGAAGCAAAGCATTGACTTATCTCTAGCTATGAAATTTTTAGATGGCATCTTCTAATAGAAAGCTACTTTGTATACAGTGAAACATCAGTTATTTAGTGTAGCCACCTTTATTAATCATCTTAGCTAGATCATCTGGATAATTTGCTACGTCTTCCACATCAGCACTTGCTGCTTCACCTTGCATTTTTGTTAAGGGGATGGCTTGTTTTCTTAAACCTCATGAACCAATTATGCTAGCTTCATATTTTTCATATGCAGCTTCCTCACCTCTCTAACCCTTCACAGAATTAAAGAGAGTTAAGGCCTTGCTCTGGATTAGGACTTGGCTTAAGGGAATTTTTGGCTGGTTTGAGCTTATAGTCAGACCAATAAAACTTTCTCCATATTAGCAATAAGGATATTTGACTTTGTTATCATTTGTGTGTTCACTGGAGTACGACATTGAGTTTACTTTAAGAACTTTTTCTTTGTTTTCAAAATTTGGCTGTTTAGTGGAAGAGACCTAGCTTTCACCCTATTTTAGCTATCATTTCTAGCTTTTGATTTAAAGTGAGAGAGCTTTTCCTTTCACTTGAAGACTTTGGGGCCATTGTAGGATTATTAGTTAGCCTTGTTTTAATATTGTTGTTCTCAGGAAATAGGGAAGCCCAAGGAGAGGAAAAGATATGGGGGAATGGCCCATTGATAGAGCAGTCAAAACACACACATTTATCAACTAAGTTTGATATGGAAGTTTCATGGCATCCCAAAATAATTACAATATTGACATCAAACATTACTGATTACAGACAACTATATAAAAATAAAGTAATAATGATAGAGTTTGAAATATTGCAATAATTACCAAAATGTGACACAGAGATATTAAGTAAACAAATGCTCCTAGAAAAATGGTACTGATAAACTTGCTTGATTCAGGGTTGCCACAAACTTTCAATTTGTAGAAAATACAATATGTGTAAAGTACAATAAAGTGAGGAGCAATAAAATAAGGTTATGCCTGTATATATTTACCTGTTCCAGTGAGGTTTTCACTTTTGCAAATTTGTTAGTAATTAGTGCCATTTCTTTTCAGCTCAGATATGTCCCTTTAACATTTCCTATAAGGCTGTTTACTGCTGATGAATTCCTTCAGCTTTTGCTTAACTGGAAAATTATTGATCCCTCTTTCAATGAGAATTCTTTGTTGGAAGTTTTGTTTTTTGTTTTGTTTTGTTTTTTTCCTTTCAGCACTTTGAATATGTTATGCACCTTTCTTCTGTCCTGCAAAATATCTGCTGAGTAATCTGCTCAGAGCTTTATGGGGTTTCCCTTGTACATAAGTTGTTTTTCTCATTTTTAAGATCCTTTATTTATGAAATTTTGACATTTCAATTAGATTGTGTTTTGATGTGGATCTCTTTGACTTCATTTTATTTGGGACTCATTGGGATCCCTGGAACTGGATGTCTGTTTCCTTCCCCAATTAGGAAAGTTTTCAGCTATTATTTCTTCAAATAATTTTTCTGACTCTTTCACTCTTTTTCTGAGACCTCTATGATTCTTATTCTGTCACTTGGTGTTATCCCTAAAGTCCCAAATGTTCACTTTTTTTCCTGCTCTGTCTGATTCATTTCCATTGCTTTGTCTTCCCAATCACTGATTTGTTCTTCTGCTTCACCCAGTCTGCTATTGAACCCCTCTTGTGTATTTTTGAGTTCAGATATTTTATTCTTCAGCTCCGTAACTCCTGTTGGAACTTTCTTATATTTTCTACATCCTTCTTGAAAAACTCACTGTGCTTATTCTTTCTTCTCCAACGTTCAGTAAGCATTTTTATTACTTTGAACACTTTATCAGATAGATTGCTTTCATTGTCTTTTTCTGAGGTTTTGTCTTGTTCTTTCATTTGGAACATATCTCTCTGTCTCATTTTTCCTCTCTGTATTTGTTTCTGTGTATTGGGTGATGAAGCTGTCTATCCCTGCCTTGAAGGGGTGTTTGCTGGAAATCTGGAGTTGTGTTTCAGTCTGTTGTCTGTGCAGTGTCCTGGGAGTAGTAGCCTTCCATTTTCTGTCTTGCTGATTTTTTTTCAGTCCCACAGGGACCAGAAATGTAAGCTCCCCAGCTAGCAGTGCCAGGTGTTCAAGGAGTGTTCCCTTTGTCAGGTTTGTCTGGAGTGATAGGACCATGGTGGATGATTGCCAGGCTGGGACAAACCTATCCACTTGGTCTGTCAGAGTGTGTATTGCAGTGAACAAGCACCAAGACTGAGCCTACCTGCTGGCATCTGGTGGGGCAATGTCTCTGGTGAGAAACACCAGCTTGGGACAAGCCCACCCACCAGGTCTGGCAAGACAGGGACCTCAGTGAATAAGTGCTAAACCAGAGCAAGCCTGCCCTTGACTTTGGGAAGGTAGGGGCTATGATGGAGTTGCACTTGGCCAGGGCGATCCTGCTTGCCAGATCTGATGAGCTGGGGGCACAGTGGACAAGAACTGAACCGAGTCTGGTGGGACAGGCTGCAGGGAATGTACAGGTGGGGTAAGCAGCACTAGCAAGGAAGATTGAGAGCACCAAAAGTGGTGCCTACCAGCACCAGGCTAGTGAGGGAGAAGGAAAGCAAAAAATGGCACCTGTCAGTGCCTTTGTCCCTAGTGAGATCTTCAACAGACTCCTGCCCCTCTGGTATACTCCCCAAGAGTAGTCAATGAATCTCCCATACACATAGCCTGGTGCTTCTCAAGGTACTGCCTGTTTTGGACTTGTTTTGGTACAAATTAGTTTATGTGCAAACCCTTCAAGAGTGCAGTTTTGGTTTCCTACGTCCCTCCAATTCTCCCAGGTGTTAACCCCACTGGTTTTCAAAGCCAGCCATTTGGGGCAGGGGTTAAATTTCCAGTTCAGGTCACATGGCCTGGGCTGATTTGACTCAACCCTCTTGCTTCTCAGAAAGGAGCTGTGCATTTTTTACATCCCTGTAGGTCTCTGCACCAGTCATGAGTGTCCTGGCAAGACTACCTCTCTGCCCCTTCTACCAGTCCTGGTACAGCTTTTGTCTTTTTCTATTTTTTTCCTGTCCTGCATTGTGGAAGAATTGTTCTGCTAGTCTTCAAATAATTTGTGGAGAGAATTGCTCTAAATTTAGTTGTATCTTTGGTGTGTCTGTGGGAAGAGGTGGCCCCAGGATCGTCCTATGCTGCCATCTTCTGGTATCCCCCTACACTATTTATATTTAATGTAATTATTAAATGTTTTCAATTTGGTCTGCCATATTATTATTTATTTAGAGTTTCTTTCCTCTCTCCCATTTCCCTTTTCTGCTTTTCTTGACTTTCTGTGGATTACTGGAACATATGGATGATTCCATAATGTTTTACTTATAATGTTATTGAACATATTTTATTTTCTAAAATTTTCAGTGTTTTTTTCTAAGAATTAAAAAACATATACATAACTTACCACAGTCTACTATTATCAATGTTTTTACCACTTTGAGTAAGGTATTGAAGTCTTTCTTCCATTTAGGTTCTTCTGCCCTCTTCATTTAAAAAATGTAATCGTTGCACATATTTCTCTTATGTGCATTGGGCCTAATGACAATATTATCATAAATTTTGCTTTAATTCTTAAATATGACTTAAGAAATTCATAAGAATAATATTCCATTATAATTACCCCATTTTTTTCCATTCTGATGTTCTTCCTACCTTCTGAAGGTCTAAGTTTTCTGTTATTATTTCCATTCTATTTCAGAGAACAATTTAGCTATTCTTTAAGAATAAGTCTGCTACTGACAAATTCTCTTTGTTTCCCTTCAAATGAGAATGTTATTATTCTTCCTTCATTCCTAAAGAATAGTTTTTCCAGAGATAGAATTCATGGTTTCCAAGAACTTTCCTCAGCACTTGAAAGGTGGTCCACATCCTCACGAACACAGTAGAAATTGACTGTTACTCAGATTGTTTTTTCCTATATAGGTATGCACCATTTCTACTGACCTGTTTTAAAGGTGTTTTCTCTTTTTTTATTTAAATTCAATTAGCCAACATATAGTACATCATTACTTTCAGATGTAGAAGTTCAACAGTTCATATGTTGGATATAAAATCCAGTGCTTATAACATCACGTGCCCTCCTTAATGCATCACCCATTTAACCTATTTCCCAACCACCTCCCCTCCAGCAACCCTGTTTGTTTCCTATAGTTGAGAGTTTCTCATGGTTTGTCTCCCTCTCTGATCACTTCCCATCCAGTTTTCCCTCCCTTCCCCTATGATCCTCTGTGCTATTCCTTGTATTCCACAGATGAGTGAAATGATATGATAATTGTCTTCCTTTGATTGACATATTTCACTCAGCATAATACCCTCCAATTCCATTCATGGAATTGTCAATGTAAATGGTAAGTATTCATCCTTTCTGATGGCTGAGTAATATTCCATTATATATATATATATATATAAATACACACACACATACATACCACATCTTATTTATCCAGTCATCTGTCAATGAACATCTAGGTTCATAGTTTGGCTATTGGGGACATTGCTGCTATAAACATTGGAGTACATATGCTCCTTTGGATCATTACATTTGTATCTTTGGGGTAAATAGCTAGTAGTGCAATTGCTGGGTCATAGGGTAGCTCTATTTTTAACTTCTTGAGGAACCTCCATACTCTTTTCCAAAGTGGCTATACCAGCTTGCATTTGCACCAACAGTATAAGAGTGTTCCCCTTTCTCCACATCCTCACCAACATTTGTTGTTTCCCGTCTTGTTCATTTTAGTCATTCTGACTGGTGTGAGGTGGTATCTCATTGTGGTTTTGATTTGTATTTCCCTGATGCCAAGTGACATGGAGCATTTTTTCACATGTCTGTTGACCATTTGCATGTCTTCTTTGAAGAAATGTCTGTTCATGCCTTCTGCCCATTTCTTTACTGGATTGTTTGTTTTTGGGTGTGGAGTTTGATAAGTTCTTTATAGATTTTGGATACTAGCCCTTTATCTGATAAGACATTTGCAAATATCTTCCCCCATTCTGTAGGTTGCCTTTTAGTTTTGTTGACTGTTTCTTTTGCTGTGCAGAAGCTTTAGATCTTGAGGAAGTCCCAATAGTTCATTTTTGCTTTTGTTTCCCTCACCTTTGGAGAAATGTCTAGCAAGAAGTTGCTGTGACCAAGGTCAAAGATGTTGCTGCCCATGTTCTTCTCTAGGCTTTTGATGGATTCCTGTCTCACATTTAGGTCTTTCATCCATTTTGAGTTTATCTTTGTGTATGGTGTAAGAAAACCATCCAGTTTCTCTTTTTTAAAGATTTTGTTTATTTACTTGACAGAGAGAGAGAGCGCAAGAAGGAGGAGCAGCAGACAGAGGGAGAGGGAGAATCAGCCTCCCCACTGAACAGGGAGCCCGATGCAGGGCTTGATCCCAGGACCCTGGGATCATGACCTGAGCCAAAGGCAGACATTTAATGGACAGAGCCACCCAGATGCCCCTAATTGGTCCAGTTTCATTCTTCTACATGTGGTTGTCCAATTTTTCTAGCACCATTTGTTGAAAAGACTGTCTTTTTTTCCATTGGATATTCTTTATGCTTTGTCAAAGGTTAGTTGACCATAGAGTTAAGGGTCCCTTTCTGGGTTCTCTATTCTGTTCCATTGATCTATGTGTCTGCTTTTGTGCCAATACCATACTGTCTTGATGATTACAGCTTTGTAATGTAGCTTGAAGCCTGGCTTGGTAATGCCACCAGCTTTGGTTTTCTTTTTCAACATTCCTCTGGCTGTTTGGGGTCTTTTCTGTTTCCATACAAATCTTAGGATTATTTGTTCGAGCTCTGTGAAAAATGTCCATGGTATTTTGATAGGGATTGCATTCAATCTGGGTAGCATAGACATTTTATCAAAATTTATTCTTCCAATAAATGCACACAGTATGTTTTTCCATTTCTTTGTGTCTTAATTTGTTTCATAAGTGTTCTGTAGTTTTTATTTTATTTTTTGAAGATTTTTATTTATTTATTTAACAGAGAGAGAGAGAGCACAAGTAGGCAGAGTGACAGGCAGATGGAGAGGGAGAAGCAGGTCTCTGCTGAGCAGGGAGCCCAATGCAGGGCTCGATCCCAGGACCCTGATCATTACCTGAGCCGAAGCCAGCCGCTTAACCGACTGAGCCACCCAGGTGCCTCTGTTCTGTAGTTTTTAGAGTACAGATCTTTTACCTCTTTGGTTAGGTTTATTCCTAGGTATCTTATGGTTTCTGGTGCAATTGTAAATGGGATCGATTCCTTAATTTCTGTTTCTTCTGTCTCATTGATAATGTATATAAATACAACTGATTTCTGAACATAGATTTTATATCTTGCCATGTTGCTGAATTGCTGTATGAGTTCTAGCAATATTGGGGTGGAGTCTTTTGGATTTTCCACATAAAAGATCCTGTCATCTGCAAAGATTCAGAGTTTGAATTCTTCTTTGTCAATTTGAATGCCTTTTATTACTTTTTGTTGTCTGATCACTGAGGCCAGGATGTCTAGTACTAGATGTCTAGTACTAGACACAGGATGTCTAGGACTGTGTTGAACAACAGTGGTGAGAGTGGATATCCCTGTCATGTTCCTAACCTTAGGGGAAAAGCTCTCAGTTTTTCCTCATTAAAGATAATGTTACCTGTGGGCTTTTCATAGATAACTTTATGATATTGAGGTATGATCCTCTATCCCTACACTGTGGAGAGTTTTAACCAAGAAAGGATGCTGTGTTTTGTCAAATGCTTTTTCTGCAGCCATTGAGAGGATCATATGGTTCTTGTCCTTTCTTTTATTAATGTGAGGTATTGCATTGATTGATTTGCGAATGTTGAACCACCCTTGCAGCCCAGGAATAAGTCCCACTTGGTCATGGTGAATAATCCTTTTAATGTACTGTTGGATCCTACTGGCTAGTATCTTGGTGAGAATTTTGACATCCATGTTCATCAGGGATATTCATCTGTAATTTTCTTTTTTGGTGGGGTCTTTGTCTGGTTTTGGGATCAAGGTAATGCTGGCCTCATAGAATGAGTTTGGAAGTTTTCCTTGCATTTCTATTTGTTTTTTATTTTATTTTATTTTAAAGATTTATTTATTTATTTGTCAGAGAGAGAGAGCACAAGCAGGGGGGTGGCTGGCAGAGAGAGAAGCAGGCCCCTGCCGAGCAAGGAGCCCAATGTGGGACTCGATCCCAGGACCCTGGGATCATGACCTGAGCTGAGGGCAGGTGCTTAACAGACTAAGCCACACAGCCATCCCTCCATTTCTAATTTTTAATACAGTTCCAGAAAATAGGTATTAGTTCTTTAAATGTTTGGGGGAATTCCCTGGGAAGCCATCCAACCCTGGACACTTGTTTCTTGGGAGATTTTTGATTACTCCTTCAATTTCCTTGCTGGTTATGGGTCTGTTCAGGTTTTCTATTTTTTCCTGTTTCAGTTTTGGTAGTTTATATGTCTCTAGGAAAACATCCATTCCCTCCAGATTGCCTAATTTGTTGGCATATAGTTGCTCAGAATATGTTTTTATAATTGTTTGTAGTTCTTCAGTCTTGGTCGTGATCTCTCCTCTTTCATTCATGAATTTATTTATTTGCATCCTTTCTCTTTTCTTTTTTGTACGTCTGGCCAGGGGTTTATTGATCTTATTAATTCTTTCAAAGAACCAGCTCCTAGTTTGTTGATCTGTTCTACTGTTCTTTTGGTTTCTATTTCATTGATTTCTGCTCTAATCTTTATTATTTCTCTTCTCCTGTTGGGTTTAGGTTTTATGTGTTCTTTCACCAGCTCCTTTAGGTGTAGGGTTAGGTTGTGTATTTGAGACCTTTTTTGTTTCTTGAGAAAGACTCATAGTGCTATATACTTCCCTCTGAGGACCGCCTTTGCTGCCTCCCAAAGGTTTGAACAGTTTTTTTCATTTTCATTTTTTTCATGAACTTTTTAATTCTTCTTTAATTTCCTAGTTGACCCATTCATACTTAAGTAGGATGCTCTTTAACTTTCAAGTATTTGAGTTCCTTCCAAATTTCCTATTGTGATTAAGTTCAAGTTTCAAAGCACTGTGGTCTGAAAATATGCAGGGAATAATCCTAGTCTTTTGGTACCTCTTGAGACCTGATTTGTGACCCAGTATGTGCTCTATTCTGGAGAATGTTCCATGTGCACTCAGAAGAATATGTATTCTGCTGCTTTAGAATGGAATGCTCTGTATATATCTGTGAATTCTATCTGGTCCAGTGTGTCATTCAAAGCCCTCCTTGTTGATTTTTTGCTTAGATAATCTGTCCATTGCTGTGAGTGGGGTGTTGAAGTCCCCTATATAATTGTATTATTATCAATATGTTTCTTTAATTTTGTTATTAATTGGTTTATATAATTGGCTATTCCCAAGTTAGGAGCATAAATATTTAGAATTGTTAGATCTTCTTGTTGAATAGACCCTTTAAATATAATATAGTGTCCTTCCCTATCCCCTATTACAGTCCTTGGTTTAAAATCAAATTTTTCCAGTATAAGGATTACTACCCCAGCTTTCTTTTGATGTCCATTTGCATGATAAATGGTTTTCCACCTGCTCACTTTAATCTGGAGGTGCCTTTGGGTCTAAAATGAGTCTTTTATAGACAGCATATGGATGAGTCTTGCTTTTTTATCCAATCTGATACCTTGTGTCTTTTGATTGGAGCATTTAGACCATTTACATTCCGAGTAACTATTGAAAGATAGGAATGTTAAAATATATCTTTTAAATCAATCTGTCCCAATGTGTCATTCCTTGTTGACTTTTTAGTTGGATGGTCTGTCCTTTGATGTATGTGGGGTGGTATACTCCCCTGCTATTATTGTATTACTATTGATTAATTCCTTTATGTTTGTTATTAACTGTTTCATGTATTTGGGTGCTCCCATAGATAATTATTTTTGAATTTTTTATCTCATTTTTCCATTTTCATGTGAGATTTTGATGACAAGAATGTTGGATCTTTCATTGTATCACAGAGCCCTTAGGCCTTGTTCATTTTTTCAGTCTATTTT
The DNA here is from genome assembly GCF_029215605.1 of Mirounga angustirostris. NCBI lineage: Eukaryota > Metazoa > Chordata > Mammalia > Carnivora > Phocidae > Mirounga > Mirounga angustirostris. The sequence goes on from NW_026991719.1 coordinate 61,145,501, forward strand.
CTTTTTGCTTTTCAGATTGAATAATTTGATTGTTCTATCCTCCAGTTTACTGATTTCATTCTGTCATTGCCACTTTACTGTCAAGCTAATCAGGAAATATTTTCTTTGTTCATTATATTCACTTCTAGAATGTCCATTTTGTCCTTTGTTATGTTTCATTTTTAAAAGCAATAATTTCTAAGTTTTCATTTGTTTCAAGAGAATTTTAGTTATTGTTGAAACATTTTTATTATGACTGCTTTAAAATTTGTGTTCATATCAGTTGGAACCCCACATATTGCTGGTGTAAATGCAAATGTGTGCAGTCACTGTAAAAAACATTTTGGAAGTTTATTAGAAAGTTAAATATAGCATTATCATATGATCCACAATTCCATTCTTAGGTATAAACCCAAAATATGTAACGTGATACACCTATCAAAAATTTATACACATAGTAGCATTATTTATAAAGGTTAAAAATGGAAACAAACAGAATGTCCATTAACTGATATATTGATAAACAATATGGTATGTCCATATAGTGGAACATTATTCACCAATAAAAGGAATGAAATACTAATACACACTGCAATGTGGATGATGCTTGTAAACATTAAGCCTGGGTGAAAGAAGCCAACTAACAAAAGTTGAGATATTAGATGATCTAATTTATATGTACTGTCCATAATGGGCAAATTTATGAATACAGAAAGAGATTTATGATTTCTCATGTCTGTGGGTTAAATAGAGATGGTGGTTGAATGCTCATAAATATGGGTTTCTTTTGAGGGTGTGTGAAATGTTCCAAAATTAGACTGTGGTAATGGTTGTACAACCTTGTGCATATACTTAAAAAACACTCCACTTTTGTGGGCTGTAGTTACAATGCCAGTCTAGTTTTCCAAGCCTTTCCAATGCTACTTTAGTCTACTTTATTCTTCTGATTTTGCTTGGTCTCCTGCTGTATCCATGCTAGTTCCACCTGTGGGTATGGAAGGTTTTTCCCTGTGCTACTGGTGTAATTAGGTGAGGGATAGAAGATACCAATCACAACAGACAAAGAACAATTCCCCTGGACTACTTTCCAGCCACCCAATGCCAGTGAGTTCCCTGCTTTATATCTACTAGTGGCACCAGGTAAGGGAAGCACTTATTTTTACCACCTTCTTCAACAGACTAGAAGAGCAGGAGTCACAATGTCTGGGTAGGTGGAGGTTCAAAAGACCATTGGCCTGATTCATTTTATGCCACTGGGAAGGGCCAGGATTTGGGACACCTGGTTGACTTCTGCCATTGGGTGGAAATCTGGGAGACATTTGGCTTGATCTTCTGCCACTTCACAGAAGGCCAAGTACAGCTGGGTCTGCATGGCTCTCTATCACATTGGATGAAGGGATGGGACACTCCAGACCTACTATCATCCTTGGTGCTAACAGGAGCTGGTGCTGGTGAGTTTGATACATGAGTTAGTTGGCCTGACTGGTGGATATGTTGCTGCTGTTTCAGGAAGACTGACCCACAGATTCCAGTAGTCATAATGGTAGAAAGGACTGGGCTCAACTGTATTCACTGCCACAGGTAGACTGTCCCACTGCTACTGACTGAGAGATGGGTTGTCCTCTCCTCTTGTTCTTCTGGCATCACTTCTGTGGACAGATTTGTGTGGATTTAAAACACACTGTTTACAGTGTGTTTTAAAACTATATATTGATTATAATATACACAAAGAACTCATTTATGAGACTTGTGTTTGGGACAAAATGGAGTACTATGGACCAGATTTACCTTCTTTTCTGAAATATTTTTTTTAAAGGAAAAATATCTGAAACAATCATTAACAAAAACAAATCAGGCGGTGAAATAAAGTGATACCTGAGAATCATAAAGGAAACAAAATGATCCAAATAATTGTCTCAGTTTAATTCCCTGAGAGTTTCCATGCATATGCATCAGTGTAGTAATGGGGATCCAGGCAGTGCCACAGGGTCTCCTAGAGTTGAAAAAATGAAGCTAAGAGTCAGGAGAAATCAAAGTAACTGGAGTTTGCAGGACAGCATAAGGAAGAGGAGAGAGCTAGCTGCACAGAGAGAGAATAACAGTGGTCAAGAGAGAGTTTCTCTCAAGTACGCAGCAGATTGTTGATCAATGCTTACATGTGAGGGAAGCACCCAAAAGCAGGAAAAAGAACCACAAGAAAAAATCTGAAGGAAAAGTACCTAGCATTCTGTCAGAAAGAGTGCCTCTTCCAACCAGACTGGAACACCACATAATTCATGAGCTAGAGGGTAAAGTACTCAGAAAAGTCCTGTCTCAGGAGTGAGAAATAATTATCCTTAGACTAAAGAATGTTCTGGTCCCACATAACAAATAATAAAAACAGAACCATAAAGCTCAAACTGTTTCCATGTAATTTAATCACATCACAGAGCAATGCTCAAGAATATTTATTGGAATACAAAAATATCCAGAACATAAACAGTAAAATCCATGATGTCAGCAATCCAATAAAAAATTATCAGGTATGCAAAGAAGAAAATGACCCATTATGAAGAAGAAAAATAATTTAATTGTAACTTACCAGAACTGAGAGACTTACGAATTAGCAGACAAGAAGATTAAAGTTATTTTAACTGTATTCTATATGTTCAAAAAGTTAAACAGAGCTAAAGATTAAAAAAAAAAAACAATTCAGAGATGTCTGGGTGGCTCAGTCAGTTAAAGTGTCCAACTTTTGATTTCAGTTTAGGTCATGATCTCAGGGTTGTGAGATCAATCCTGCATCAGGCTCCATATGGAGCCTGCTTAAGACTATCTCTCTCTTTCTCCCTCTGCCCCTCCCCCTTTTTAAAAAAAACAAAAACCCAAAAAACAATTCAAACTTCTAGACATGAAAACTACAATAACCAACATAAAAATATACTAGATGGAATTACAACAGTAAAGTTTTAAAGAATAGACAAGTGAACTTGATGATATGGCACTAGAAACTATTTGAGGTAAAACATATAGAGATAAAAGTTGTTTAAAAAAAGAACAAAGTATCAGCAAGGTGAGGGAAAACTTCAAGAGGCACAGTGTGCCCAGTCCTAGAAGGAAAAGATAAAGGAAAAAAATTTGAACGATAATAGCCAAAAGTTATTTACATTTTATAAAAATAGATCCAGGAAGCCCAACAAACTAAGCACAAAAACATGAAGAAATATAAACCAAGGCATATAACCATATTATTCAAAACGAGTGAAAAATATCTTAAAATCAACCAGAGAAAAAAGACATTACATATAGAGGAACAAAGATGACAGTAGATGTCTCATTGGAAACAGTGCCAATAAGAAGATAGTACATCAACATCTTTAAAGTACAGTGATTGTTAAATTTGTCAATCAAATTGACACATATTTGGTCAAAGATTATCCTTGATATTTCTGTGAGGTTATTTTTTGAATGAAATTAACATTTAAATTGATGACTTTGAATAAAGCACTTTGCCCTCCATAATGGTCAGGCTTCGTCCAATCCATTGAAGGCCTTAATAGAACAAAGATTAACTTCCCCTGGGTAAAAATAACCTATAACTGTGTGACCCTTCCCCAATATTTCTCATATTGTATTGGTTTCCTCTGGATTACCCTAATACAACTACTGAGAGAGGAAAAACTGTCAGTCTGGAATTCTATACCCAGAAAAAAAAAATCTTTAAAAAAATGTAGGTGAAATGAAAGCTTTTTCAGACATGTATCAGCAGCAGATCCACAGTACAAAAATGTTAAATGAAGTCGTTGAAACATAAGTAAAATGATGCCAGGTGGAAATATGGATCTACACAAAGGAATAAAGATCCACCAAAATGATAAGTGCATGGGTAAACATATAAGGTAATTTTTATTATTTAAATCACTTTAAAAGTTTATTAAGAGTAGTTTCTGATATCACCTGGAAGATGTAGAAATGTGGAAAGAACATTATGTTGGCCCATAGAACAAGAAAAATGCTGGACAAAATGTAAATTACAACTCTTCTTGAACCTATCAGATAATTGAAGTCGTCAAAGGGCAGACAACTGACCTGAAATCTGGAGAGAGTTGCCTGCAGATAAAAACAGGATTGGATCATTGTATACCCAGAATAAATGTTACAAATTCATATAACCTTCAAGAAGATTAAACTGGAAATATTCAGTGAACTGCTAAAAGTCAACTATGGATTAGCATGAATTAGGACAAGGGCCACAGCAGAAGTGTGTTCTCACCTATTTGCAGGCCTTTTTCTCCCCCTAGAAACCCCAGAAGTAAGACTGAAGAGGAACCTAAGAAAGTTCCCACATGTTGCTGGAGGAAAAAAACAATAATAGCCACTGTCAAAATCAACATAGTCCAACATCTTCCCCCACTCCATCTGCACTACAGAACAAAAGACTTCATCTTCAAGGTAATGCACTAGTAGAAACCCATTGTAGCTGAGTGAGGGAAATGCAGACCCCCACAAAAACTGCACCCATATTTACCTTCCTAAAATCTACATTTGGAGGAAGAATAGGAATACTTGTGAAGAGCATGCCTCAAAACTCAGGTTAAGAATATTTGCCTAGGGCGCCTGGGTGGCTCAGATGGTTAAGCGTCTGCCTTCGGCTCAGGTCATGATCCCAGGGTCCTGGATCGAGTCCCGCATCGGGCTCCCTGCTAGATGGGGAGCCTGCTTCTCCCTCTGCCTCTGCCTCTCTCTCTCTCTCTCTCACTCTCATGAATAAATAAATAAAACATTAAAAAAAAAAAGAATATTTGCCTAACACCGAGGCTTAAAAAGAGCATCGGAGAATGTCCCTTTCACCAACTTCCCCCTCACCAGGCTAACAAACCTCGAGTAAGTATTATAGTGGAGTACAGCTGGAAGGATGACAAGAGACTGACTATGGGGAGCAAAACAAGAAAAAGAGCCAAATTCAAGAGGAGAGACAAAAACAAGGTATCACTAGAGGATTTTGAAATCTCTTGTGCCCATAGCAACAATAAAATCCAATTCAGATAACCATAGCAACAAATTCCAACTCTTGTAACCATAGCAACAATAGGAACTAAGCAAATTTCAAACCCAGTCCAACTCCTGACTAGATCAACATAAGTATCCACACTAAAGGCCTAGCAGAAGGAAAAACATGCTAATCCTGAAGTATAAAAAAATTATCTCAGTATCTACTACTCTATACATGTTCATCTTTAAACAAAAAAATCTATGTGGCATGACAAAAAAACAGCTTGAAGTGGCAAAGAAATCATCCAAAGCAGACTGAGATACGACATGATGGTTAAAAATATCAGAAAGGGAATTTAAAACAACTATGATTAACATGTTTAAGCACTGGTTATCAAAGGAGGAGGGGCAATTGTGCCCACAAGGAACATTTGGAAATGTCTGGAGGTATTTATCATTGTCATAAGATGTGCTATGGTATCTAGTGGGTAGAGACCATGGATACTAAGCATCCTACAATGTACAGAACAGCAACTTACAATAAAATTATCTGGCTGGAAATGTTTATTATGCTGAGGTTGGGTACCTTGGAAACCCTGTTAAACACTCTAATAGAAAAAGTAGAAAACATGCAAGATTATGGAAGTACTTGAACAGAAGACAGAAACTGGAGCGCCTGGGTGGCTCAGTCAGTTAGTGTCTTGCCTTTGGCTCATGTCATGATCCTGGGGTCCTGGGATCAAGCCCTGCCTCCGGCTCCCTGCTCAGTGGGGAATCTGCTTCTCCCTCTTCCTCTGCCCCTCTCCCTTGCTCTCTCTGTCGCTTGCTCTCTCTCAAATAAATAAATAAATAAAAGAAAACAGAAACTGTAATAAGGAATAAAATGGAGATGCCAGAAATGAAAAACAGAAATCAGAAATTAGATCGTCTTTGCTAGCTCATCAGTATGCTCACTACAGTTGAGGAAAGAATCACTAATCTTGAAGATGAGTAAATAGAAATTACCCAGGCTGAAATACTAAGAGGAAAAAGAATAGGAAAATAGTACAGAAGATGCAAGGCCTATGGAACAATAACAAATGGTGTAATACACTTGTCAGTGGAATCCCATAAGTAGAAGAGAGAGAACAAAACAGAAGAAATATTTGAAGAAATAATAGCTGTGAATTTTCCAAAATTACTAACAAACACCAAAGACTCAAAATTTTCAGAGAACATCAGGCAAGATAAATATAAAAGAAAACGGAAACAAATATGCACACTTAGGCATATTACATTCACACAACTAAAAAATAACCAGCAAAGAGAAACTCTTTTTTTAAGTTTTTATTTAAATTTCAGTTAGTTAACATACAGTGTAATATTAATTTCAGGTATACAATATAGTGATTCAACACTTCCCTAAAACACTGGGTGCTCATCACAACAAGTGCACTCCTTAATCCCCATCACCTATTTAACCCATCCTCCTATCCACCTCCCCTCTGGTAACCATGTTTGTTCTCTATAATTGAGTCTGTTTCTTGGTTTACCTCTCTCTCTTTTTTCACCCTTTGCTCATTTGTTTTGTTTCTTAAATTGCACATATGACTGAAATCATATGGTATCTGTCTTTCTCTGACTGACTTATTTTGCTTAGCGTAATACTCTCTAGCTCCATCCATGTCTTTGCAAATGGCCAGGTTTCATTCTTTTTTATGGCTGAGTCTCACCCCTGTCAGAATGGCTAAAATCAACAACACAAGAAACAACAGGTGTTGGCAAGGATGGAGAAAGGGGAACCCTCTTGCACTGTTGGTGGGCATACAAACTGGTGCAGCCACTTTGGAAAACAGTATGGAGTTTCCTCAAAAAAGTTAAAAATAGAACTACCTTATGATCCAGCAATTACACTACTAGGTATTTACCCAAAGAATACAAAAATAGTAATTCAAAAGGATACTTGTACCCCAATGTTCATAGCAGCATTATTTACAATAACCAAACTGAGGAGAAAATCTTATAGTCAGTCAGGAGTGGGGCCATACTGCCTACAGAGGAAGAAAAATAAGAATTATAGACTTCTCAGAAAGCATACAAGCAAGGATACATATTTTAAGTGTTGAATGAAAAAAAAAAAAACCTATCAGACTAGTATTCTATACCAAGTGAAAATACCCTTTAAAAGTCAACCAATGTGGTCTGACCTTTCTAAAACACCTTGCCCCAAACAGCAAAATACACATTCTTCTCAGGCACACACAAAACATACACAAAAATAGACTGTACCCTGGGCCATAAAACATTTTTTTACATTATATCCCTAGGACTTATTTATTTTATAACTGTAAGTTTGTACCTCTTGATCCCCATCACCCATTTCATCCAGCCCCCCTCCCCAACCCCATTCCTTCTGGCAACCAATCTATTCTCTATGAGTTTTGCTTTGTTTTGTACAAAATTTGCTTTGCTGTTTAGATTCCATATATAAGGAAATCATATAGTGCTTGTATTTCTCTGTCTGACTTATTTTACTTAGCATAATACCCACAAAGTCCATCCATGATGATACAAATGGCAAGATATCATTTTCATTCAATTATATATAACATCTTCTTTATTCATTCATCCATCAATGGACACTTAGGTTATTTCCATATCTTTTTTAAAAATTTAAATTCAATTAGCCAAGGTATAGTACATCATTAGTTTTTGATATTAATGTTCAATGATTCATTAGTTGAATATAACACTCAGTGCTCATCATATCATGTGCCCTCTTTAATGTCCAGCACTCAGTTACCCCATCCCCCCACACACCTCCTTTTCCATGATCCTCAGTTTGTTTCCCAGAGTCGAGAGGTTCATATGGTTTGTCTCCCTCTCTGATTTCTTCCCATTCAGTTTTCCCTCCCTTTCCCAACTGTCCTCTGCACTATTCCTTATGTTCCACATATGAATGAAACCATATGATAATTGTGTTTCTTTGATTGACTTATATCTTTGCTATTATAAATAACAATGTGATGAACATAGGGGTGCATATTTATTTCTGAATTTGTTTTCGTTTTCTTCAGATAAATACCCAGAAATGGAATTGCTGGATCATATACTAGTTCCAATATTAATATATTGGGGAGCCTCCGTACTGTTTTCCTTAGTGGCTTCACCAATTTACTTTCCCACCAGTAGTGCATGAGTTGCTCTCTTTTCACCATATCCTTGCCAACACTTGTCATATTTTTGTTATTTTTTTAATGATGGCCACTCTGACAGTTGTGAGGTGATATTTTCTTGTGGTTTTGATTTGGATTTCCCAGATGATGAATAATGAGCATCTTCTGATGTGCCTATTGGCCATCTGTATGTCTTCTTTGTAAAGAGTCTATTCAGATCATCTGCCCATACTTAATTCGGATTTTTTTGTTTTTGAGATATATAAATTCTTTGTATATTTTAGATATTATCCATTATTGGTTACTTAATTGGCAAATGTCTTCTCCCATTCAGTTGGTTGACTTTTTATTTTTGTTGATGTCTTCCACTGTGCAGAAGCATTTCACTTTGATGTCCCACTTGTTTGTTTTCATTTTTATTGCCATTGCCTTTGGAATCAGATCTACAAAAATATCACCAAGAGCAATGTCATGGAGTTTACAGCTTGTGTTTTCTTCTTGGAGTTTTATGGTTTCTCATTGTATATTAAATATTTAAATCTATTTTGAGTAAATTTTTGGTGTGGTGTATGATAGTGGTCTAGTTTCATTCTTTGCATGTGGCTGTCCTATTTTTCCAACACCATTTATTGAAGAGACTGCGCTTTCCTTGTTGTATATTCTTGCCTCCTTTGTCACAAATAAGTTGACCATATATGCTTGTGTTTATTTCTGAGCTTTCTATTCTGTCCCATTGATGTATATCTGCTTTATACCATTAAATACTGCTTTTATTACTGTAGCTTTATAGTGTAGCTTGAAATGTGAAAGTGTGATACCTCCTGCATTGTTTTTCCTCAGGATTTCTTTGGCTATTTGGGGTTTTTGTCATTCCATTTAATTTTAAGAGTGTTTCTTCTACTTTTGTAAAAAATGTCATTGGACTCTTGGTAGGGATTGTACTGAATCTATAGACGGCTTTTGGTAGTATTGACATTTTAACAATATTAATTCTTTCAATCTATGAACACAGAATATATTTCCATATACTTTTGTCTTCTTTGATTTATTTCATCAGTGTCTTGCAGTTTTCAGAATAGTGATCTTGGTTTAATTTATTCTGAGGTAAATTTTTTTGGAGGGGGGAATGCTATTCCAAATTGGATCATTTTCTTAATTTCTCTTTCTGATACTTTATTGTTAGTATATAAATGTACAACATATTTTTGTATATTGATTTTGTACCCTGTAACTATATTGAAAAAAATTTTTTACCTCTAACAGTTTTTTTGGTGGAGTCTTCAGAGTTTTATATATATATATATAATGCTATGTTATCTGAAAATAGTTATAGTTTAATTTCTTCCTCTTTAATTTGGATGCCTTTTATTTCTTTTTCCTGCCCAATTGCTCTACCTAGGACTTCCAATACTGTGTTGAGTAAAAGTGGCAAGAGTAGGCATCCTTGTTTTCTTCTTCATCTTAGAAAAAACATTTCAGTTTTTCATATGGCTATGATGTGTTAGCTATCGGCTTGTCATATATGGCCTTTATTATGTTGAAGTACATTACATCTATAGCCATATTGTTGAGAATTTATATCACAAATAGATGTCAAACTATGTCAATATTTTTGCATCTATTAAGATGATCATGGGGTTTTTTGCTTCATTTTGTTAATGTGGTGTATTATGTAGATTGATTTGCAAATGAACCATCCTTACATCCCTAGAATAAATTCCATGTAATCATGGTGTATGATTCTTTTAATATATTGTTGAATTCAATTTGCTAAGTCTTTTATGATTTTCATCTGTTTTATCAGTGTTATTGGCCTGTAATGTTATTTTCCTGTGGTGTCCTTCTCTGGTTTTGTTATCAGGGTAATGCTGGCCTTGTAAAATGAATTTGGAACCATTGCTTCCACTTCAATTTTTTAGAAGAATTTGATAAATATATGTATTAAATCTTTGAATTATTGGTGGAATTTACCAGTAAAACCATCTGGTCCTGGACTTCTGTTTGTTGCAAGGTATTTGATTGCTGTTTCAATCTCCTTACTAGTAATTGGTCTATTCAGATTTTCTATTTCTTATGATTCAGTCTTGGAAGATTGTATATTTTTAGTAATTTATCCATTACTTCTAGGTTGTCCAGTTTGTTGGCATATAATTGTTCATAGTAGTCTGTAATGATTCTTTTTTTTAAATCAGTTGTCATTTCTCCTCTTTTATTTTTGATTTTATTTAAGCCTCTCTTTTTTCTTAGGCCAGCTAAAGGTTTGTCAATTTTTTTTTTATCTCTTCAGAGAACTATGACTTAGTTTCATTGATCTTCTCAGTCTCTATTTTTTTACTCTCTGATATTTATTATTTCCTTCCTTATACTAAATTTGGGCTTCACTTGTTTTTCTTTTTCTCATATCTCTAAGTGTAGTTAGATTGTGTGTTTGAGATTTTTCTTGTTTCTTGTGTAGGCCTATATTACTATAAACAACTCTTAGAACTGTTTTTGGTGCATCCCATAGATTTTGGTATGTTGTATTTCCATTTTCATTTGTCCCAAGGTATTATTTTGATTTCTTCTTTGATATCTTCATTGACCCATTGGATGTTCAGTACCATGTTGTTCAATCTCCATATATTTTCAGTTTTTCCAGTTTTCTTCTTCCAATTCATTTGTCATTTCATACCACAGGGGTCAGAAAAGAAGGTTGAAAATTTTCAATCTTTTTAAGTTTATTGAGACTTGTTTTCTGGTCTAACATATCATCTATCCTGGAGTATGTTTCATGTGCACTTGAGAAGAAAATATGTTCTGTTGCTTTTGGATGGAATGACCTGTATATATCTCTTAACTCCCTTTTATAATATGTCATTTAAAGCTAATGTCCTCCCCCAACAACAAAAAAATAAAGCTGATGTTTCCCTATTGATTTTCTGCCTAAATGATCTGTCTTTTGATGTAAGTAGGGTATTAAAGTCCCCTACTATATTGTATTGCTGTCAATTTCTCTCTTTAAGTATATTAATATTTGCTTTATATATTTAGATGCTCCTATGTTAAATGGATATTTTCAAATACTATTTCTTGTTGGATTTCCACCATTTATCATTATATAATGCTTATCCATCTTTATTTTTTTATTACATTCATTGTTTAAAACAATAGACTTTAAAAGTCTATTTTGTCTGATATACCCCAATTCGTTTTTGGTTTCCATTTGCATGAAATATCTTTTTCCATCCCTTCACTTTCAGCCTGTATGTGTCCTTACATCTGAGGTGAGTCTCTTGCAGGCAGCATATACAATGGTCTTGTTTCTTAATCCATTCAGCCACACTATGTCTTTTCATTGGAGAATTTAGTCCATTTACATGACAAGTAATATTGATAGGTATGTAGTTATAGCCATTTTGTTAGTTGTTTTCTGGCTGTTTTGTACTCCCTCTCTATTTCTTTCTTCTCTTTTATTCTTCCCTGTGGTTTGATGATTTTATTGTAGTGTTATTTAGATTTGTTTTACCTTATCTTTAGTGTATTATTTTAGGTTATTACTTTGTGATTATCATGAGGCTCACATATAACAGCCCATATCTATGAGCCTGTTTTAAGTCGATTCCAAGTTACATTTGAACACATTCTAAAACTGCATTTTTATCCCCCACCATGTTTTATGTTTTTCATATCACATTATACATCTTTTGATTTTGTATATCCTTTAATCATTGTTGTTATCATTATTTTTACTTTTATCTTGTAACCATTATACTAGTTTGATAAGAGTTTAATCCAATTCCTTTACTACATATTTACTTCTACCCATGAGATATTTACTGCAGTATGTGTTCTTCTTGCTAATTAGAGCCCTTTCTTTTCAGCTTAAAGGAGTTCCTTTAACATTTCTTGCGGGGCTGATTTATTGGTGGTGAACTCCCTTAGTTTATATGTGTCTGGGAAATTATTTCTCCTTCAATTCTGAATGATAACCTCCCTGGGTAGAGAATTCTTTTTTCCTCTCAGCACTTTGAATATATCATGCCACTCCATTCTGGCTTGCAAAGTTTTTGCTGAGAAATCTGCTGATAGTCTTATGGAAGATTCCTTGTATGTAAAAAGTTGTTTTTCTCTTGCCTTTTTTTTTTTGAAAGCATAAAACAGTTTTATTAAGGATAGTACACTCTCAAGGTGGGAGAGCAGACAGGCCCAGAAGTGGCAACTGCTAAGTCTTCAGGGGTCCTTTCCTTTTATGTGAGCGGGGTCTTGCATCATGGACTGGGTGGTCCTTAATGGAGGCTGCTTCTAATCATTTGGGGGACTCTTCCCACAGGTTGGGAGGGGGAGTTTTTGACCCTACAAGGTTTGTACTGGAACCATTGTAGCAGCCTTCCTCCATCGGGGGACTATAACTGCAAGGCAAATGCATTATAATGAATCTAGGGTTTACCCTGGAGCAAAGGTGGAAGAGGACAGCACATGATCTGTACCTGTGGCTCTTGGTCTGTAGCCCCAGGGTCTTGGAAGCCACAAGGTCAGGATGTTGGAAGCCACAAAATCAGGATAGTGTGTCCTCAGGCTTCTAATGTGTAACTTATTTATCACCATCCTTGCCTCCAGCTCATGTCTAACTAATTGCCTACTCTATCACTCCCCCTTCAAGGACTTGGGACTCTGAAATCTTTCAGATCAAGTGATGAAGTTTCCTTGGGTGTTCTTTCCCCTGCTCATATTTAGCTTCTACCTAAAATCCTTCCCCTGCTGCTTCAGAGAGTTTGGGCCCACTATTCTTGCTGTCTGTCAGGTGGAAGGAATTCCCAGGTGTGATATCTATCCAGGGGTCTCATGTAGATGGAGGTGTTTTGAGTAGAGATGGCCTAGTAGCCTCAGTGTTTGGATGCTTATTTTGAGTTTAAATGCTTCTTGTCTGGGGGACACAAATTTTATAAGTAAATTAAATAAGGGTGGTCCTGCAAGAAGGAGAGCTATTATGGAAATTAAGAGCCCCAGAAAAGGAAGGAGGCAGACATGATAGCCAGGATCAGGTATTTTTCCAATTTGACCATCCTCAGTTAGCTTGATCATGAAACACCTAAGCATTTTCTAGGAAAGTTTTGTTTTGTTTTTTTTGTTTTTTAGAGAGAGCACGTGTGAGTGGGGGTTGCAGAGGGAGAGGGAGCAAGAGAAGAGAATCTTAAGCAGGCTCCACACCCATTGCAGAGGCTGAGGCAGGACTCAATCTCACAACCATGAGAATGACCTGAGCCAAAATCAAGAGTCAGATACTTAACCAAATGAGCCACCCAAGGCATCCCTCTAGGAAGGTTTTGATGTGTTGTACCTGGATATTTCAATTGAACCAAAAACATTCTTCTCCTAGTAATGAATAGGTTCTTCCACTTTTAACTGTAAAGACATCAAGGGCCTGACAGTTCTGTAAGACCATAGCTGCCAAAGAGTTAATTTTTATCTGGGTGTCAAAGAAGGTGGCTGCAAAGTACTCATTTATTTTGGACAGGGATTTAGATAGATTATAATAAATTTGGTGGGAGGCATGGGTTCTGTAGCTTCCTGTGGTCACTCCAGCAATGCTGGAGAGACAAGATTCCTGGTAAGCTAGGTATTAAAGGCATAGCCTGTTTGGTGTGTCTTAAACAAGTGGTAATGGGGAGGGGTATGGGGACTGATCCCTCAAGGTAGGAAAATTGAGGGAGGACATGAGCCAAGGTGCAAATCCCTGTCCAATTTGTGGGGAGGTAAGAATAACCCTTGTTGCTGCAGACAAAGAGGATCTTGGCTGACAATAGGAGGCACTCATGTGCATGATAAAAGACCCTCAGCTATCCAATTAGTTGGGGACCTATATTTCCACAGGGAAGTTATGGCTTGGGTTGCCAAGGAAACAGTATTAAAACATGGGGCCTCAGAGAAGGCAGGAAAAAGGTTGGATGAATTTGACTGACCAGGTTCCCAATGATCAGTCCCTTCTCCCTGAGCTAGGTATAATTTTCCTTTGGTGGAGTTAAAATGAATCAAGATGCCATGTTTTAGGCTGGAGTCTTTGTCATGCCTCAAGGTGGACAGGGTATTGTCACTTATTAGGGTTCTTTAGCTCTATTAACACAGGAGTGGTGGTGACCATTCATCCTGGAAGCCCATTATCCCATATCTTAGGGTCTACTAACAAAACCTCTTCTAAAGAACTGGGCTCCAGAATTTCTTCAATTATTAGGAGTTGTGGGGGGACTCAGTAGCTGTGGTTCCTCCCAGAATGAGCCTAGCTCCTAGGTTGTTTAATATACCTCTTCCCACTTGGGGAGAAGGGCACTCTAGCATAACCAGGAAGCAGTGGGAAAAGCTGTAATCTTCCCATAGGCAACAAAAGAGAGGGGTGAAAGGCTTAGTTATTAGTTTGCCTGATACTTCCATCACTTTGCAGGAATCTTAATCTCAGGGAAGGAGGTCAGGACAAAGTGGCCCCAGTATCTAAAAGGAAAGTTGTTCTACCTGCCACATCCATCTTTATACATGGCTCCAGTCCATTGATGGTTACTTCTTGCAAGCGGGTGACTAGAGCAGAGGGCCCCTTCATCCATCACCATCAGAGGGACAGCAGTTTCTGAGCCCAGGGTCCTTTGATCTTGGGAGCAGATAGCTGCCCAATGTCCTGTCTGTTGATGTTTAAGACAGGTATTTGGGGGTGCTTGTCCTTAACAGGGCATTCTCACACCCGGTGGCCAGTCCTACAGATCAGGCATTTTCCTGATCTCTTTTCAGCATGGAGTTGGACATCCTTGGAGTGGGCTTGGTCTTATAGGTCCACTACCAATTGGGCCTGCCTTACCTTCTTCCTTTGCTCCTTCTCCCAAGCCTTGGCCTCTCCCTTTTCATCCCTGTTATAAAAGACAGTTGCTGCTGAAGGGAATTCTTCAAGAGTGGTGCCTGATTCTCTTACCAGTTTTTGCAGCTTCCACCTGATATCTGGAGCAGACTAAGAAAGGTATTATCTGTCCCTCAAAAGACTGGAGATCAAGGTTAAGTATATTTAGTCACAGCTTCTTTGAGTCTTTCCAGAAAGGTGGTTGGGTTCTCATTTGCCTCCTGGCTGACTGCAGCTATCTTAAAGTAGCTGATGATTTTTTTCAGCTGGTTTTTAACTTTGCCTTAACACAGAAAGTAGTCTCATTCTCATCTCTGAAGGTTGGTTATAACCCCACCCTGGATCCATGGGAGGGACAGCAGTCTCTCCTATTGGGTATTTGGTATCAGAAAGGTGAAGACTATTAGCATAAATCCTGCCTTCCTTAAGAACCTTTTTTCTTTTTGGTCCCTGAAAGAGTCTGTCCTAAAATGATCATCACATCTTTCCAAGATAGATCATAGGCCAAGGTGAAATACTGGAAGGCCTCTATGTAACCATCTCGGTTACCAGAAAACTTTCCCAGATCTTGTTTAAACGGTTAAACTCTATTAAAGGGAAAGGGTTTTTTTTGTTGTTGTTGTTTTTTTATTCTTATGTTAATCCCCATACATTACATCATTAGTTCTAGATGAAGTGTTCCATGATTCATTGTTTGTGCATAACACCCAGTGCTCCATGCAGAATGTGCCCTCCTCAATACCCACCACCAGGCTAACCCATCCTCGCACCCCCCTCCCCTCTAGAACCCTCAGTTTGTTTTTTAGAGTCCATCATCTCTCATGGTTTGTCCACCCCTCCGATTTCCCCCGCTTCATTCTTCCCCTCCCGATACCTTCTTCTTCTTCTTTTTTTTTTTCTTAACATATATTGCATTATTTGTTTCAGAGGTACAGATCTGAAATTCAACAGTCTTGCACAATTCACAGCGCTTACCAGAGCACATACCCTCCCCAGTGTCTATCACCCAGTCACCCCATCCCTCCCACCCGACCCCCCACTCCAGCAACACTCAGTTTGTTTCCTGCGATTAAGAATTCCTCATATCAGTGAGATCATATGATACATGTCTTTCTCTGTTTGACTTATTTCACTCAACATAATACCCTCCAGTTCCATCCACGTCGTTGCAAATGGCAAGATCTCATTCCTTTTGATGGCTGCATAATATTCCATTGTATATATATACCACCTCTTCTTTATCCATTCATCTGTCGATGGACATCTTGGCTCTTTCCACAGTTTGGCTATTGTGGACATTGCTGCTATAAACATCGGGGTGCACGTACCCCTTCGGATCCCTACTTTTGTATCTTTGGGGTAAATACCCAGTAGTGCAATTGCTGGATCATATGGTAGCTCTATTTTCAACTTTTTGAGGAACCTCCATACAGTTTTCCAGAGTGGCTGCATCAGCTTGCATTCCCACCAACAGTGTAGGAGGGTTCCCCTTTCTCCGCATCCCCGCCAACATCTGTCATTTCCTGACTTGTTAATTTTAGCCATTCTGACTGGTGTGAGGTGGTATGTCATTGAGGTTTTGATTTGGATTTCCCTGATGCTGAGCGATATTGAGCACTTTTTCATGTGTCTGTTGGCCATTTGGATGTCTTCTTTGGAAAAATGTCTCTTCATGTCTTCTGCCCATTTCTTGATTGGATTCTTTGTTCTTTGGGTGTTGAGTTTGATGAGTTCTTTATAGATTTTGGATACTAGCCCTTTATCTGATATGTCATTTGCAAATATCTTCTCCCATTCTGTCGGTTGTCTTTTGGTTTTGTTGACTGTTTCCTTTGCTTTGCAAAAGCTTTTTATCTTGATGAAGTCCCAATAGTTCATTTTTGCCCTTGCTTCCCTTGCCTTTGGCGATGTTTCTAGGAAGAAGTTGCTTCAGCTGAGGTCAAAGAGGTTGCTGCCTGTGTTCTCCTTTATGATTTTGATGGACTCCTGTCTCACATTGAGGTCTTTCTCCCACTTGGAGTCTATTTTTGTGTGTGGTGTCAGGAAATGGTCCAGTTTCATTCTTCTGCATGTGGCTATCCAATTTTCCCAACACCATTTTTTGAAGAGACTGTCTTTTTTCCATTGGACATTCTTTCCTGCTTTGTCGAAGATGAGTTGACCATAGAGTTGAGGGTCCATTTCTGGGCTCTCTATTCTGTTCCATTGATCTATGTGTCTGTTTTTGTGCCAGTACCATGCTGTCTTGATGATGACAGCTTTGTAATAGAGCTTGAAGTCCGGAATTGTGATGCCGCCGGCTTTGCTTTTTTTTTTCAACAAGGGAAAGGTTTTTGAGTAACCTGAATTCCAAACTCCTTGGCCACTTCAACCAGGGGACACAGCTTAGGGTGGGAAGCCCCTGGATATGGAAGCAGTGAAGGGCGAGGGTAACAGGTTGGGAGAGGTAGATACAAACCAGCTGGCCTGGGAGGAGGGGCAGAGGGAGGAATAGAGGGTGGAGAAGATGGTTTGGGTAGTACCAGTGCCTTCTGAGTTTCTTCCTCACAGAGAGACACAGCATCTCTTGATAGGGAGTCCCTTTTTTTTATTATTATTATGTTATGTTAATCACCATACATTACATCATTCGTTTTTGATGTAGTGTCCCATGATTCATTGTTTGTGTATAACACCCAGTGCTCCATGAAGAATGTGCCCTTTTTAATACCCATCACCAGGCTAACCCATCCTCCCACTCCCCTCCCCTATAGAACCCTCAGTTTTACAGAGTCCATCATCTCTCATGGTTTGTCTCCCCCTCAGATTTCCCCCCTTCATTCTTCCCTCCTGCTGTCTTCTGTTTTTTTAAACATATATTGTATTAATTGTTTCAGAGGTACAGATTTGTGATTCAACAGTCTTGCACAATTCACAGCACTCACCATAGCACATACCCTCCCCAATGTCTAACACCCAGCCACCCCATCCCTCCCACCCCCCACCACTCCAGCAACACTCAGTTTGTTTCCTGAGATTAAGAATTCCTCATATCAGTGAGATCATATGATACATGTCTTTCTCTGATTAACTTATTTCACTCAGCATAATACCCTCCAGTTCCATCCATGTCGTTGCAAATGGCAAGATCTCATTCCTTTTGATGGCTGCATAATATTCCATTGTAAATATATAACACCTCTTCTTTATCCATTCATCTGTCAATGGACATCTTGGCTCTTTCCATAGTTTGGCTATTGTGGACATTGCTGCTATAAACATCGGGGCACACATACCCCTTCGGGTCCCTACATTTGTATCTTTGGGGTAAATACCCAGTAGTGCAATTGATGGATTGTATGGTAGCTCAATTTTCAACTTTTTGAGGAACCTCCATACTGTTTTCCAGAGTGGCTGCACCAGCTTGCATTCCCACCAACAGTGTAGGAGGGTTCCCCTTTCTCCGCATCCCTGCCAACATCTGTCATTTCCTGACATTAATTTTAGCCATTCTGACTGGTGTGAGGTGGTATGTCATTGAGGTTTTGATTTGGATTTCCCTGATGCTGAGCGATATTGAGCACTTTTTCATGTGTCTGTTGGGCATTTGGATGTCTTCCTTGGAAAAATGTCTCTTCATGTCTTCTGCCCATTTCTTGATTGGATCATTTGCTCTTTGGGTGTTGAGTTTAAGAAGTTCTTTATAGATTTTGGATACTAGCCCTTTATCTGATATGTCATTTGCAAATATCTTCTCCCATTCTGTCGGTTGTCTTTTGGTTTTGTTGACTGTTTCTTTTGCTGTGCAAAAGCTTTTTATCTTGATGAAGTCCCAGTAGTTCATTTTTGCCCTTGTTTCCCTTGCCTTTGGCGATGTTTCTAGGAAGAAGTTGCTGTAGCTGAAGTCGAACGGGTTGCTGCCTGTGTTCTCCTTTAGGATTTTGATGGATTCCTGTCTCACATTTAGGTCTTTCAAACATTTTGAATCTATTTTTGTGTGTGGTGTAAGGAAATGGTCCAGTTTCATTCTTCTGCATGTGGCTATCCAATTTTCCCAACACCATTTTTTGAAGAGACTGTCTTTTTTCCATTGGACATTCTTTCCTGCTTTGTCGAAGATTAGGTGACCATAAAGTTGAGGGTCCATTTCTGGGCTCTCTATTCTGTTCCATTGATCTATGTGTCTGTTTTTGTGCCAGTACCATGCTGTCTTGATGATGACAGCTTTGTAATAGAGCTTGAAGTCCGGAATTGTGATGCCTCCAGCTTTGCTTTTCTTTTCCAACATTCCTCTGGCTATGCGGGGTCTTTTATGGTTCCATATAAATTTTAGGATTATTTGTTCCATTTCTTTGAAAAAAGTGGATGATATTTTGATGGGGATTGCATTGAATGTGTAGATTGCTCTAGGTAGCATTGACATCTTCACAATATTTGTTCTTCCAATCCATGAGCATGGAACGTTTTTCCATTTCTTTGTGTCTTCCTCAATTTCTTTCATGAGTATTTTATAGTTTTCTGAGTACAGATTCTTTGCCTCTTTGGTTAGATTTATTCCTATGTGTCTTATGGTTTTGGGTGCAGTTGTAAATGGGATCAACTCCTTAATTTCTCTTTCTTCTGTCTTGTTGTTGATGCATAGGAATGCCATTGATTTTATATCCTGCCACTTTACTGAATTCCTGTATGAGTTCTAGCAGTTTTGGGGTGGAGTCTTTTGGGTTTTCCACATAAAGTATCATATCATCTGCAAAGAGTGAGAGTTTGACTTCTTCTTTGCTGATTTGGATGCCTTTTATTTCTTTTTGTTGTCTGATTGCTGTTGGCTAGGACTTCTAATACTATGTTGAAGAGCAGTGGTGATAGTGGACATCCCTGCTGTGTTCCTGACCTTAGGGGGAAAGCTCTCAGTTTTTCCCCATTGAGAATGATATTCGCTGTGGGTTTTTCATAGATGGTTTTTATGATATTGAGGTATGTACCCTCTATGCCTATAACTGAAGAGTTTTGATCAAGAAAGGATGCTGTACTTTGTCAAATGCTTTTTCTGCATCTTTTGAGGGTATCATATGGTTCTTGTTCTTTCTTTTATTAATGTATTGTATCACATTGATTGATTTGTGGATATTGAACCAACCTTGCAGCCCAGGGATAAATCCCACTTGGTCGTGGTGAATAATCCTTTTAATGTACTGTTGGATCCTATTGGCTAGTGTTTTGGTGAGAATTTTTGCATCCATGTTCATCAAGGATATTGGTCTGTAATTCTCCTTTTTGATGAGGTCTTTGTCTGGTTTGGGGATCAAAGTAATGGTGGCCTCATAAAACGAGTTTGGAAGTTTTCCTTCTATTTCTATTTTTTGGAACAGTTTCAGAAGAATAGGTATTAATTATTCTTTAAATGTTTCATAGAATTCCCCTGGGAAGCTATGGCCCTGGGATCTTGTTTGTTGGGAGACTTTTGATTACTGCTTCAATTTCCTTAGTGGTTATGGGTCTGTTCAGGTTTTCTATTTCTTCCTGGTTCAGTTTTGGTAGTTGATACATCTCTAGGAATGCATCCATTTCTTCCAGATTATCTAATTTGCTGGCATAGAGTTGCTCATAATATATTCTTATAATTGTTTGTATTTCTTTGGTGTTGGTTGTGATCTCTCCCCTTTCATTCATGATTTTGTTTATTTGGGCCTGTTCTCTTTTCTTTTTGATAAGTCTGGCCAGGGGTTTAGCAATCTTGTCAATAATTTCAAAAAACCAACTCCTAGTTTCATTATCTGTTCTACTCTTCCTTTGGTTTCTATTTCATTGATTTCTGCTCTGATCTTTATTATTTCTCTTCTCCTGCTGGGCTTAGGCTTTATTTGCTGGTCTTTCGCCAGCTCTGTTAGATGTAGGGTTAAGTTGTGTATTTGAGACCTTTCTTGTTTCTTGAGAAAGGCTTGTATTGTTATATACTTTCCTCTTAGGACTGCCTTTGCTGCATCCCAAAGATTTTGAACAGTTGTGTTTTCATTTTCATTGGTTTCCATGAATGTTTTTAATTCTTCTTTAATTTCCTGGTTGACCCATTCATTCTTTAGTAGGATGCTCTTTAGCCTCCACATATTTGAGTTCTTTCTGACTTTCCTCGTGTGATTGAGTTCTAGTTTCAAAGCATTGTGGTCTGAAAATAGGCAGGGAATGATCCCAATCTTTTGGTACCAGTTGAGACCTGATTTGTGACCTAGGATGTGATCGATTCTGGAGAATGTTCCATGGGCACTAGAGAAGAATGTGTATTCTGTTGCTTTGGGATGGAATGTTCTGAATATATCTGTGAAGTCCATTTGGTCCAGTGTGTCATTTAAAGTCTTTATTTCCTTGTTGATCTTTTGCTTAGATGATCTGTTCATTTCAGTGAGGGGGTGTTAGAGTCCCCCACTATTATTGTATTGTTGTCAATGTGTTTCTTTGCTTTTGTTATTAATTGCCTTATATAATTGGCTGCTCCTATGTTAGGGACATAGATATTTAAATTGTTAGATCTTCTTGTTGGATAGACCCTTTAAGTATGATATAGTGTCCTTCCTCATCTCTTATTACAGTCTTTGGTTTAAAATCTAATTTGTCTGATATAAGGATTGCCACCCCAGCTTTCTTTTGATATCCATTAGCATGGTAAATGGTTTTCCACCCCCTCACTTTCAATCTGGGGGTGTCTTTGGTTCTAAAATGAGTCTTTTGCAGACTGCATATCGATGGGTCTTCTTTTTTTATCCAATCTGATCCCCTGTGTTTTTTGATTGGGGCATTTAGCCCATTTACATTCAGGGTAACTATTGAAAGATATGAATTTAGTGCCACTGTATTGCCTGAAAGGTGACTGTTACTGTATATTGTCTGTGTTCCCTTCTGGTCTATGTTGCTTTTAGGCTCTCTCTTTGCTTAGAGGATCCCTTTCAATATTTCTTGTAGGGCTGGTTTTGTGTTTGCAAATTCCTTATTTTTTGTTTGTCCTGGAAGCTTTTTCTCTCTCCTTCTATTTTCAATGACAGCCTAGCTGGGTATAGTCTTCTTGGCTGCATATTTTTCTCATTTAGTACTCTGAATATATCATGCCAGTCCTTTCTGGCCTGCCAGGTCTCTGTGCATAGGTCTGTTGCCAGTCTAATGTTTCTACCATTGTAGGTTACATAAATCTTCTCCCAAGCTGCTTTCACGATTTTCTCTTTGTCTCTGAGACTGATAAGTTTCGCTATTAGATGTCAGGGTGTTGACCTATTTTTATTGATTTTGAGGGGGTTTCTCTGTGCCTTCTGGATTTTGATGCCTGTTTCCTTCCCCAAATTAGGGAAGTTCTCTGCTACGATTTGCTCCAATATACCTTCTGCCCCTCTCTTTCTTCTTCTTCTGGGATCCCAATTATTCTAATGCTGTTTCATCTTATGGTATCACTTATCTCTTGAATTCTGCCCTCGTGATCCAGTAGTTATTTATCTCTCTTTTTCTCAGCTGCTTTATTCTGCATCATTTGGTCTTCTATATCACTAATTCTCTCTTCTGCCCCATTTATCCTAGCAGTTAGAGCCTCCATTTTTTATTGCACCTCATTAATAGCCTTTTTGATTTCTACTTGGTTAGATTTTAGTTCTTTTATTCCTCCAGAAAGGGTTTCTCTAATAACTACCATGCTTTTTTCAAGCCCAGCTAGTATCTTTAAAATCATCATTCTGAACTCTAGTTTGGACATCTTACTAATGTCCTTATTGATTAGGTCCCTGGCAGTTGGTACTGCCTCTTGTTCTTTTTGTTGAAGTGATTTTTTCCTTCTTGTCATTTTGTCCAGAGGAGAATAGATCAATGAGAGAACAAAATGCTAACAGGGTAACAACATCTCCAGAAAATATACACTAAACAAATCGAAAAAGACCTGAAACTGGGGGAAAAGAAAGGGAAAGAAAGAAAAAAGGGGAAAAAAAGAGAAAAAAAATAAAAACAGACAAAAACAAAACAAAACAAAACAAGACAGAATATGATCAAATATGATCAGGCTAGTACATAAATCAGTGCCACACACTAGATTTTGGGTGTATTTTGGTCTGTTAGAACAAAGTGCCTCCCAAAATTTTAAAGAAAGAAAAACTTACATAAGTACATAAATAAGGGTAAATATGATGAAAGGATGGAATATGACTGTAAAGATGAAAATTATAAAAGATTTTATAAAAGGAATTGATAAGGTAAGAAGTTGGTTGAAAAAAGAAAGAAGAGGATTTAAAAAAAAAGGGAGAGAATGTGATCAGGCAGGAGACTAGAACAAAGCCATACACTAGAGATTTAGGGTATATTTTGATCTGTTAGAAGAAACTGTATCCCAAAATTTTAAAGAGAGAACAACTTATATATACCAAAAATAAGGGTAACTACTATGAAGGGATAGAATATGACTCTAAAAATGAAAAATAAAAAATATTTTTTAAAAAGGGGATTGATAAGATGTTGGTTGAAAAAGGGAAAAAGAAAAATTAAAAAAAAAAAAAGACAGTTAAAAAAACTAACTTTGAAAGACTAAAGAATCATGGTAAAAAAGCCATGAATTCTATGTGCAGTATTTTCCTAGTGCTGGAGTTCTGCCGTTCTCATTGATTGGTAAACTTGGTCTTAGCTGGCTGTTCTTGCTGATCTTCTGGGGAAGGGCCTGTTGCCATGGTTCTCAAATGTCTTTGCCGGAGGCGGAATTGCCCCGCCCTTGCTGGCCGGACTAAGTAATCTGCTTGGGTTTGGTCTCAGGAGCTTTTGTTCCCTGCAAGCTTTCCATACAGTTTTGGAGGATGAGAGTGAAAATGGCAGCCTCCCAATCTCCGCCCCAGAGGAGCTGAGAACTCGGGGCCCCACTCCTCAGTCCACCCCCAGAGAAAAACAGTCAATCACTCCCGTCTCCCTGGTCCCTGGCCACACTCTGTGCTCACCTGGTCTGTGACCGAGTGTTTCTATCTCTGGCACACGACCCTGTCTGGAGTCTCCAAACACAGCAGATCCCTGCAGTGCACTCCTGAGCCACTCCTCCTGGAGGAGGAAGGGGAGTCTCTCCAGATCTGCTGCTTTTTGGGTCCCTGCTGGAAGAGTAGTGACCCAACTGTGCAGCGGATCACGGTTTATGGCAGCCCCGAGCTGTGATCCCACTCCTTGGCTCTGTCTGTGAAGCCGGCTTCCTTGATCCAATACCTGGGAGCTCTGCCACACTCAGGCACCCCCAGTCTTTCTGTGACCCTGAGGGTCCTGAGACCACACTGTCCCAGAGTGGGTTCCATCCCCCACTTAGCCACTGGAGCGACATCCATCAGTAGAGCCGACTTCTAAAAGTTCTGATTTTGTGCTCCACTGCTCTATCACCTGCCAGTAGCAGCTGATGGACGCCCCCTCCCCTGCTGTCTATCTTCCTGAATATCACCTCGGATTCACTTCTCTGCATCTCCTACCTTCCAGAAAGTGGTTGCTTTTCTGTTCAGAGTTGCTACTATTCTTTTCTTCAATCTCCTGTTGAGTTTGTAGGTGTTCAGAATGGTTTGATCCTATCCAGCTGAATTCCTGGGACCAGACGAAATCCAGGTCTCCTACTCCTCTGCCATCTTGCTCCTCCAGACTTCAATAGGGAGTCCCTTTTGACAACTGCAAAGAAAGCCATGGGAAAATCTATGGCACTGAATATTATGTGTTTAAAGACAGGCTAGAAGGAGAAGGTCAGACTGCTGGGAGTCAGAGGCTTCAGCCAAGAAAAGACTATAGGGAAGTTGGTGGTGGCCGGCACAGATGCAACAGGAAATGAGTGATAGGAAACTTGAGATGGTGAGGTGAGAGCCTCACAGAGTAGTGGTCCCCAGCAGTAATAAAGAAGAGGGTTAAAATAATGAGTTAAAACGCTCTCAAGAAAGCATGGGCTAGATGGGGGAGGTTGGGAGGACATACCTTGAAGGTGACAGTCCTCTAGGAATCCAAGTTTGAAGTGGTTGGGGAGATGGGAACCACCCAAGAAAGGGGCAATTCAGGGGCACCTGGGTGGCTCAGTCGTTAAGCATCTGCCTTCGGCTCAGGTCATGATCCCAGCGTCCTGGGATTGAGCCCCACATCCAGTTCTTGGCTAAGCGGGGAGACTGCTTCTCCCTCTGCCTCTCCCCCTGCTCGTGCTCTCTCTCTTTCTCTCTCTGTATCTCTGTATCTCGAATGAATAAATAAAATCTTTAAAAAAAGTTTAAGAAAGGGGCAATTCAAACTGTTGTACTCTAGAAGAGGCAAACAAGCAGAGTCAGAGGCAAAGCGATTTAAGTCACAGCACTAAAAGATGTCAGCATGAAAAGTGTTGTGTCTCAGCTCTTGGCATGGACACAAAAAAATTAGAGATCAAGTGCCCAAAGTGAAAGCAGCAAACAGTTTGATTAAGGACAGTACACTCTCAAGTTGGGAGAGCAGGCAAACCCAAAGGTGGCAACTGCCTCTCTTGCTGCTTTTAATGTTATCTCTTTATATTTTGACATTTATATTATAATGTGTGTTGATGTGGGTCTTTTTGGATTCATCTTGTTTGGAATTCTGGATTTGGAGGGTTTTGGAGATTTCTGGATTTCCAAGTCTCCTTACTTCCTCAGGTTTAGGACGTTTTCAGCCATTATTTCCTCCAATATTTTTTCTTTTTTCTTTTTTTTTTTTTAAGATTTTATTTATTAGAGAGAGTGAGAGAGAGAGAGCCCGAGAGCAGGGTGAGGGGCAGAGGAAGAAGCAGACTCCCCGCTGAGCATGGAGCCCAATGCGGGGCTCAATCCCAGGACCCTGGGATCATGACGTGAGCTGAAGGCAGATGCTTAATCGACTAAGCCACCCAGGCACCCTGATTTCCTCAAATATTTTTTCTGCCTCTTTTCCCTTCTCCTGGGGCCCCAATAATGTGAATTATTCTGCTTAGTGTTGTCCCATAGGTCTGTTACTATATCTTTAATTTTTTTAAATTCTTTTTCTGCTGTCCTGTTTTGGTGAGTTCCATCGTTCTGACTTTCAGACCACTGATTTTTTTTGTTTTTTTTTGCTTCATTTGTCTGCAGTTGAACCTCTCTAAAATTTTTTAGATCAGTTAATGTAATTTTTCTGTTCTGTGTCTTGTTGATACCTTTTATATTTTTTAATATTTTGCTGAAGTTCTCACTGTATTCATTAATTCATCTCTCATGTCTGGCAAGCCTTTTTATGACCATTACTTTAAACTCTTCATGAGGTAAATTACTTGTCTCTGCTTTATTAAGGTTTTTTCTTGGGCTTTTATCTTGTTCTTTCATTTGGAAAAAATCCTGTGTTTTCTCATTTTGCTTGACTCTCTGTTTGTCTCTATATGTTAGGCAAGACAACTATCTCATAGTTTTTAAATGTTGGCCCTTTGTAGGATGTGAACTTTATTATTTATCCTTGTCCTAGTTCTTAGTTGTCTCTCAAACTGTCTATTCAATTGTTTCAGACCCCTGTGCCCAGAAACACAGCTCCCCTGGCCACCAGAGTCCAGCATTCAAGGGACATCCTCGGTATGGGCTGTATACACCCACTTCCTTTAGGGAACTATGCAGGGGGTGGAGTGTTCATCTGCAGGACTGGCACAGGGGGATGGGGTGCTTGTCAGCTTTCTCTGACAGTGCTGCAGGAGTGGTGTTGAGTGGCAGGCATTAGCAGGTAGGGATAAGAGTGAAAAAATTGTACCTGCTAGATCGAGTGCTAACAAGGTAGAGGGAGAACATAAGAATGGCATCTGTTAGTACCTCTCTCCCTGGAGAGAGTCTCAACAAGCTTTTGATCCTCTGGAAAATGCATTAAGATTAGCAAATGAATCTCCTTCACATGTGATCTAGCTTCTTTTTAAACTGCTTCTTTTGGGGGAACCTAGGTGGTGCAGTCAGTTAAGCATCCAACTCTTGGTTTTGGCTCAAGTCATGATCTCAGGGTCCTGGGATCGATCTGGAGTCAGGCTTCACACTCATCGTGGAGTCTGCTTGAGATTCTCTCTCTCTCCTTCTGCCCCTCCCACTCATGTTCTCTCTCTCTCTTTAAAATAAATAAATAAAATATTTAAAAAAATAAAAAATAAATTTCTCCCTTTGTGCTGGGTCCTGGAATGAGCAAATCTGCATGTGAATCTTTTAAGTGTGGAATCTCAATTACCTATAGCCCTATGGTTCTCCTAAAGTATGCCCCATTGCTTTGACAAACCAGATATATTGAGGCCTCATCTATCCAATGCCCATCTAAAGGTTTGTGGTGCCTGATGTGGAGCACAAACCACTTGCTCCTCGGGGAGAATCTCCTTGTTTGTGAGAGCCCTCCATTTTGTGGGTTGCCACTCCAGGGATGGAATTTTTAATGACACCATATCTCTGACTCATCTATCTCTCTCAATGTGGCCCTTTTATTCTTTGTTGAAGAGTAGCTATTCAGCCAGCTCTCAATTTTTTTTTTTCCCCCAGAGGGAATTGTTCATTTAGATTTGTGGTGTCTTTGGGATAAAGTGCATTCAGGATCTTCCTACAATGCCATCTTAAATTTTTTTTTCATTGAAGTGCAGTTGATGCACAATGTTACATTAGTTTCAGGTGTTTGGCTTAGTGACATGACAAGTTTTATATATTATGCCATGTTCACCACAAGTGGAGCTACCATTTGTCTTGTTATATTGCTATGCTGTGCCTTTCATTCCATAATTAGAAAACTTTATCGCCCTCTCCTTTTCACCCATTTTTCCCATCCCCACATCCACCTCCCCTCTGGCAAACATCAGCTTATTCTCTGTATTTTTGTCTGTCTCTACTTTTTGTATATATATGCTTTATGTATTTAGGTATTCCAATATTGAGTTCATAGATATTTGCAAGTGTTATATCCTGTAGTGTTATGCTTGTATTTTTTCTCTTTATTTTCCGTGTAAATGTTATAGGTTTTTGGTTTGTGGTAATCATGAGATTCATATATAACATCTTAAGTATATAGCAGTCTATATTAAGTTGACAGTCATGTAAGCTTGAACACATCTAAAAGAAATTCCTTTTTACTCCCCTCAACATTATATATATATATATATATATAGTCATATTTTACATATTTTTATATTGTAAGTTCCCTGAACTAATTTTGAGAGATAATTGATTTTACTACTTTTGTCTTTTAACCTTCATACTAGGTTTATACGTGATTGCTCTGCTACCTTTATTGTATGTTTACTTTTGCTCATGAAATGTTTTCCTTTCATAATTTTCTTACTTTTAATTATGGCCTTTTCTAAACTGTGGAAAGAGCCAAGATGTCCATCAACAGACGAATGGATAAAGAAGATGTGAGATAGATATATATATATAATGGAACATTACTCAGCCAACAGAAAGGATTAATACTTACCATTTACATCAACGTGGATGGAACTGGAAGGTCTTATGCTGAGTGAAATAAGTCAATCAGAGGAAGAAAATTATCAGATGGTTTCAGTCATATGTGGAATATAAGAAACAGTGCAAAGGATCATAGGGGAAGGGAGGAAAAACTGCATGGGAAGTCATCAGAGGGAGAAAAACCATGAGAGACTCTATAAGAAACAAACTGAGGGTTGCTGGAGGGGAGGTGGGTGGGGGGATGGGGTAATTGGGTGATGGGCATTAAGGAGGGCACATGATGTGATGCGCACTGGGTGTTACACGCAACTGATAAATTATTGAACACAACATCTGAAACTAATGATGTACTATGTTAGCTAATTGAATTTAAATTTTAAAAATGAAAAAAATATATGGCCTTTTCTTTTCCACTTAAATATGTCCCTTTAATCCTTCTTGTAAGGCCTGTTTAGTGGTGATGAACTCCTTTAACTTTTGTTTGTTTGGGAAATTCTT
Source organism: Mirounga angustirostris (assembly GCF_029215605.1). Classification (NCBI taxonomy): domain Eukaryota; kingdom Metazoa; phylum Chordata; class Mammalia; order Carnivora; family Phocidae; genus Mirounga; species Mirounga angustirostris. The sequence continues at coordinate 61,174,330 of NW_026991719.1, forward strand.
TAACTTTCATTCAAATCTGAATAATAACCTTGCTAGGTAGAATACTCTTGAATATAGGTTTATTTTCTTTCAGCCCTTTAAATATATTATGACACTGTCTACTGACCTGCAAACTGTTTGCTTAAAAATCCACTGATAGCTTTATGGGGTTTCCCTTGTATGTAACTAGTTGGTACTCTCTTGCTGGCTTTAAAATTTTCTCATTTTTAATTTTTGACATTTTAATTATTATGGGTCATGGTATGAACCTCCTTGGATTTATCATGTTTGGAACTTTCCCTACCCTCAACCTGGATGTCCATTTCCTTCCCTAGGCTTGAGAAGATTCTAGCTATTATTTTTTCAGATACATTTTCTGCCCCTTCCTTTCTCTTCTTCTTCTGGGATCTCTATAATGCAAATGTTTATTTGCTTGATGTTGTCCAAGATATTGCTTAAACTATCCTAATTTTTTTCTTTTCTCTTTTTGTTGTTCAGCTTGTGTGCTTTCCATTACCCTGTCCTCCAGATCGCTAATTTGTTCTTCTGCATCCTTAATCTAATGTTGATTCCCTCTTGTGTATTTTTCATTTTAGTTATTCTATTTGTCAGCTTTGATTGGTTCTTTTTTATTATTTCTATTTTTTTGTCGAAATTCTCAATTAGTTTATTTCCTGTTTTCTCCAGTTCAGTGAGCATCTTTATGACTATTACTTTGAAGTTTTTATCAGGTATGTTGCTTATCTTCATTTCATTTAGTCCTTTTTTTTTTTTGTACTTTGTCTTGTTCTCATTTTGCTTAATTTTCAGTTTGTTTCTATGAATTATGTAGAACAACTACTCCTAAACTAGAAGGAATGTTTATGGCTGCCCCTTTATAGACTGTGTGTGCCTGATGACTTTAGATAACTGACTGGAGCTGTGGCTTTTATGGGTTGGGGTTTTGGTGGCACCCTGTGCCAGAGGAGGTACCCTGGTGGAATGGCCAGAGTGGAAGTGGGTGTGGGCTTGGGTATTCCCAGGGCTCTGCAAAGAGTGTGCCCCATCTGGACAGCTGAAGTTGAACTGGGTGCAAGCTGGAGATCCTGTGCAATTCTGTGGAAAGGGCAACCTGGCATGCTGGCTGGTGCCAAAATGGTTCAGGCCAGGGGGGTCTTTGAGTGCTTCAAGCAGGAGGAACACTTTTGGGGTGGCTGAAATTAAGACAGTAATGGATGGGGTTTCCTTGGGTACTCTGTGGAGGGGGTGTTATGGTGGAGCAGCTGGAGCTTAGGCAGGGATGTCAGCTGGGAGTCCCAGGGTGCTGTGTATGGGTGGTACACTGATGGGATGGCTGGAGTTCAGGCCAGTGCAAACTGCGGTGTTCCAGTGTGCTCCCTGCAAGGGGCACCAGGGAGGGGTGACTGGAGCCAAGACAGGCATGGCTCAGTGTCCCTGAGCACTCTGCACAGAGGTGACCCCGATGGGACAACTGGAGTTGAAGCTAGTGTGGGCTGAGAGGTTGTGTAATGCTCCACACCAGGGGTGCCTTAGCAAGTTGTCTGGAACTAAAGTGGTATGGGCATGGCATGTTCCAGGGTGCTTTGCATCTTTGTCACTTTGACAAGATGACTGGAACTTGTAATGACCACTGTCCAGGAGTGTAAAGCGTAAAGGGAATTGCACAATGGAAGTAGAGCTGAGAGTAGATGTTTTCAATGCAGTATAACAGTATAGGTATTGACTAATGTCAGCAAAATCGTGGTCTCGGAAGTTCTAAGCCCTCTTCTCCAACAGAAACATCAAAAGAAAGAAAAAAAAAAAAAGCAAGAAGTGCCTTAATCAACTTTTCCAGAATCTACAACACAGTTAAATGATTGCAGCAACCGTGCAAACATTCAATCAAGAAAAAAGCCATTTTCAAATGGCAGGAATTTTTGTGGTATTTTACTCACCCTTTTCACATGCCCTCTCCTTTGAGGTGATGGATTAGTTTTAAACTGGAAACAGCCTGTTTCTTATTTCTCTTCTTCAAACTAAAGGGAACAGAGCACACCTTATTTGCAAATTTTTGTGTACATTTGTTCTATCCTGTCTGGGGGATAGCTGAAGGACTGATACAAAATGCTCATCTTTGTTTTACCTACCTTGGAGTGCCAAGGCAACTACAGAATCACAGACACTGGGCAAGAGATTATGGGTGGAGACATATAATAGACTAAGGCCTGAAAGAGAAGCTGAAATGAGATTCTTTGGGAAATTAGGACATTCAAAAGCAACCATGTATATGTAAGAATTTAGAAAGCATATGTATGATGAGAAAAGACACATACTCACAAAAGACCTTAGAAGACCTTAAGCTTTGGTAGGGGGAGGCTGATCTCTAGATTCAGAGCAAGCCTAGGTAAGTCTTGAAGGAGTGCCCTTGCACAGAGCCAATCTGCAAAGTTATGGTGAACTTAAATCATGGTCAAAACATTAGTTGAATATGAGCCAAAGGAGAAAAGACTTCAGTGATCATATATGACAAGGAATTGTCTTTGCAAAATTAGCTTGAAAGTCACAAAACAGACAACTACAGCCTTAAACAATAATAATAAGAAGAACCCTAGGCAAGAGAAAAAAAAAATTTGATTTCAAAGTTGACACGTTATAGCAGTCAAATGCCCAATATTCAAATAAAAAAAAAATCACAAAGCATATGGAGAAACAGGTCAGCATGGCCTATTCAAAGGGAAAAAATAAATGGACAGAAACCATCCTTTAGGAAGCCCAGGTATAGGACTTACAAGATAGACTTTTTTTGACAGCTTCATTGAGATATAAGTGACATAACACTGTGAAAGCTTAGGGTGTGCCTGTAATGATTTGATACATGTATATATTGCAAAATGATTGCCAAGGTAAGTTTAGTTAACATCCATCACCTCACATAATTACAATATTTTTTTGTGGTGACAGCATTTAAGATCTTCTCTCCCCACAACTTTCAAATACAATATTGTTATCTATAGTTATCATGTTGAATATTACATCTTCAAAACTTATTCATCTTAACTGAAAGTTTGTACTCTCTAATCAATATTTCCCCACTTCCCCCATTCCCCAGCCTCTGGCAACCACTATAACTCTGTTTTTATGAGTTTAGCTTTCTTCTTTTGAGATTCCACATACAATTGAGATCACACAGCATTTTTCTTTTTCCGTCTCTCTTATATGACTTAGCATAATGGCCTCAAGTTTCATCCATGTTGCTGCAAATGGCAGGATTTTCATTCTAGTGGCTTAATATTACCTTGTATATTACCACATTTTTAATCAATTCATTCATTTATAGACAGATTATTTCCACATCGTGGCTATTATGAATAATGCAGCAATGAATGTTGGGGTGCAGATACTGTTTTTAAATTCTGATTTCATTCCCTTTGGATAAATACCTAGCAATGGGATTGCTGGATCATATGATAGTTTTATTTTTAATTTTTTGATGAATCTCCATACTATTTTACATAGTGGCTACATCAATTTTCATTTTCACCAGCAGTGGACTAGGGTTCCTTTTTCCTCACATCCTGGACAACACTTGGTATGTCTTATAATTTTGATGATAGCCATTTCAATAGACATAGGTTTGTATTTCACTGTGGCTTTGACATTTACCTGATTATTAGGGGTGTTGAGCATTATTTCATGTACCTGTTGGCCATTTGGATGTCTTCTTTGAAAAAATATCCATTCAGTCCTGTCCATTTTTCCATTGGATGATTTGCTTTTTTTTTTTCCTATTGAGTCATAGGAGTTCCTCATATATTTTGGATACTAACCCCTTATCTGACATATGGTTTACAAATTCTGTACATTGTTTTCCAATTTTGTACATTGTCTCTTTATTCTGTTGATTATTTCTTTTGCTATACAAAAGATTTATACATTGATGTAAGACCACTTGTTGATTTTTGCTTGTGTTCCTTATTATTTTGGTGTCATACAAAAAAAAGGAGATTTTTCCCGATGTATTTTTCTAGGAATTTTATGGTTTCATGTCTTAAATTTAAGGTTTTAATTCATTTTGAATTAATTTTTGTGAGTGGTATAAGATAGAGGTCCAATTTTATTTTTGTGTATGTGAATTTCTGGTTTTCCCAGCACCATGTATTGAAAAGACTCTTCCCTGTTGAGTGTTCTTGGATGCTTGTCAAATATTAGTTGACTATATAAGCATGGGTCTATTTCTGGACTCTTAATTCTGTTCCATTGGTCTATGTGTCTCTTTTTTCCAGTACCATACTATTTTAATTAGTATAGCTTTGTAGTATAGTTTGAAATCAGGAAGTGTGATGCTTCAAACTTGCTTATTCTTTCTCAAGATTGTTTTGTCTATTCAGAGCCTTTTGTGGTTCCTTACAAATTTTAAGATTATTTTTTCTATTTTTCTGAAAAATACCATTGGGATTTTCATAGAAATTGCACTGAATCTATAGATGGCTTTGGGCAGAATGAACATTTTAACAATATTAATTTCTCTGATTCATAAACACAGGATGACTTTCCTATTTGTGTCTTACTATTTTTATTAATGTCTTGTACTTTTCAGATCTTTTCCCTTCTTAGCTAAATTTATTCCTAAATATTTTATTCCTTTTTATGCTTTTGTAAGTTGGATGATTTTCTTTATATCTCTTTCATATATGTCATTGTTTGAGTATAGAAATACAACTAATTTTCGTATGTAGATTTTATATTCTGCAACATTACTGCACTCATTTATTCTAAAAGATTTCTGGCAGAGTCTTAAGGTTTTTATATATAAGAGCATCATCTTCAGACAGAAACCATTTCTCTTTTTTTCCTTTCCAACATGGATGCCTTTTATTTCTTTTTCTTGACTAATTGCTTTTCTTAGGACTTTCAGAACTATGTTCAATAGAATTGGTAAGAGTAGAAATCCTTGTCTTATTATTAATATAAAGGAAAAACTTTCAACATTTCACCATTAAGTATGCTGTTAGCTGAGGGCCTCTCATATATGAAATTTATTAGGTTATGATTCTTCTATATCCAATTTTTAAATTTATTTTTTTTCAAGCACAAGTCTTGTGTTTATTAAACAGTTAATTATAAAATGGAATGTGCCACTTATTACTATTGTTTCCAAGTCCTTTAACTACTGATTACTCCATCTCTTACAGCTAAAGCAGTTAGATTTATTTTGTGATGGGAGGGGGCAGCAGGAGAGATGGTAGTGGTCGGTGGGCTTAGGAAATACTCTAACCTACACAACAGATGTGTGATGTCAGTGAACAATAATCATCAGATCATTAGGCATTCTAACACTATTGAGAATGGTCAATGTTGACAAAATATTCAGAAATGGGAACACTCATTCACATTTCTATATCCCAAATTTCTTTATATTGGGGTGCTCTCTGCTTGCAACTTCATGTTTCAAGAGAGTCCCTTCAGCTTCAAAAAGGGCAGAATTTACAATCTGGGATTAACTCAACCTTGGAAGAAAAAGTCAATGAAGGGGTGCCTGGGTGGCTCAGTCGGTTAAGCATCTGCCTTTGGCTTAGGTCATGATCCCAGGGTCCTGAGATAGAGCCCTGCATCAGATCCCCGGCTCAGTGGGAAGCCTGTTTCTCCCTCTCCCTCTGCTGCTCCCCCTGCTTGTGCCCTCTCTCTCGCTTTCTGTCAAATGAATAAAACCTTTAAAAAAATAAAAATAAAAAGTCAATGAATATCAAATATGTAGAAACCAGTGAAATATCAATTCAATTTGCACCACAGGGAAAGGGAGTCTTAGCTGCAATCTAACTCAATGAATTTCCACTGGGTGGCGAGAGCTTCTGACCTACACAGGGAATGACGCTTTACCAAGCAACCTCTCTTAGCAAATCCCCTTGTCCTTTGAGCCATTCTTCTTCCCTATTTTGACGTTAAAAGAAGAAGAAGAATGGATGGATGAACTTCATAATAAACCTCTCTAGACCAGCAGCACTTGGAAATGTCAAAAAGGCCATTAGATCAGGCATGGTCAGAGGCTCAGATTTCCGATCTCTCTTGCATGAAAATGCTGACCCTTTCGTCCCCACATCTCACCATCCTCAAGGTTAATTTCTTTAGGCCCCTTGTAGTCTCTGAGGACTGCAGCCAGTTGCACAATTAAGGTTCATTATCTGAGGATTGGGTTGCTTTCTTCATAAACTGTTTTGGATTCAAGGTAAGAGGATTATGACCTGACAAACACTTAGGTCTTTTCCTCCGTAACTCATCACTCTTTATTTCCTATTTGGAAACATCCTCATTAAGACTTAGGTTTTGGGGTGATAAAGGATAGAAAATACCTTATTCCTGGGTTGGTTCCAGGTATCTGGGGCAACACTAAGGGGGTTACTTAGCTAAAGTGATAAATCTCCTACTGCTCTTGATAGCCTTCACCTCTGCCCCTCATCTTAGGTCACACATATTTGTTTTGATTTATAATGTAACTATCAAAATATATCACAGATGGGGTGTCTGGGTGGCTCAGTTGTTAGGCATCTGCTTTCGACTTGGATCATGGTCCCAGGGTCCTGGGATAGAGCCCCACATCGGGCTCCCTGCTCGGCGGGAAGCCTGCTTCTCCCTCTCCCACTCCCCCTGCTTGTGGTTCCTCTCTCGCTGTCTCTATCTGTCAAATAAATAAATAAAATCTTTAAAAAAATATATCACAGAGAAAATTGTCACTTACTATGTGCTAAACTAAAGCGCTCAATGAAAATAGTGATTCAATTTCCCAATGATTGAATTTATGTTTGTATCTGTTTAAGGATAAGCATTCTATAAGTCACTGTAAAACAGAAATTATACAGTGACTGACATTCTTTCAAAGAGCTCTCCTATCTGTTATCTTGTTTTTTATTATATAATTCTATTTATTTATTTATATTTCCCCCATTTTATTTATTTTTTAATTTAAATTCAATTAATTAACATATAGTGTATTATTAGTTTCAGAGGTAGAGTTCAGTGATTCACCACACTCATATAGTACCCATTGCTCATTATGTCACATGCCCTTCTCAATGTCCATCACCAAGTGACCCCATACCCCACTCCCTCCCCTCCAGCAACCCTCAGTTTGTTTCTTATGATTAAGAGTCTTTTATGGTTTTGTCTCCCTCTCTGGTTTCATTTTGTTTTATTTTTCCCTCCCTTCCCATATGACCCTCTGTTTTGTTTTGTAAATTCCACATATGAGTAGGATAATATGATAACTGTCTTTCTCTGACTTATTTCACTTAGCATGAGGTCCTGTAGCTCCATCCATGTCATTGCAAATGACAAGATTTCATTTTTTGATGGCTGAGTAGGATTCCATTGTATATATATACCACATCTTTATCCATTCATATGTCTATGGACATCTGGGCTCTTTCCAAAGTTTGGCTATTGTGGACATTGCTGCTACAAACATAGGGGTGCAGGTACCCCTTCAGATCACTACATTCGTATCTTTGGGGTAAATACCCAGTAGTGCAATTGCTGGGTCATAGGGTAGCTTTATTTTCAACTTTTTGAGGAACCTCCATATTGTTTTCCAGAGTGGCTGCACCAGCTTGCATTCCCACCAACAGTGTAAGAAGGTTCCCCTTTCTCCACATTCTTGCCAACATCTGTCATTTCCTGACTTGCTAATTTTAGCCATTCTGACCAGTGTCAAGTTGTCTCTCATTGTGGTTTTGATTTTTTTATTTGTATTTCCCTGATGCTGAGTGATGTTGAGCATTTCTTCATGTGCTTGTTAGCCATTTGAATGTCTTCTTTGGAGAAATGTCTGTTCATGTCTTCTGCCCATTTCTTGATTGAATTACCTGTTCTTTGGGTGTTAAGTTTGATAAGTTCTTTATAGAATTTGGATACTAGCTATTTATCTGACAAGACATTTGCAACTATCTTCTCCAATTTGGTCAGCTGTGTTTTGGTTTTGTCAACTGCTTCCATGCTATGCAACAGCTTTTTATCTTGATGAAGTCCCAATAGTTCATTTTTGCCTTTGTTTCCCTTGCTTTTGGAGATATGTCTAGCAAGATGTTGCTGTGGCTGAGGTCAAAGAGGTTGCTGCCTGTGTTCTCTTCCAGGATTTTGATGGATTCCTGTCTCATATTTAGTCCTTTCATCCATTCGAGTTTATTTTTGTGTATGGTGTAAGGGAATGGTCCAGTTTCATTCTTCTGCATGTGGCTGTCCAATTTTCCCAACACCATTTGCTAAAGAGATTATCTTTTCTCCACTGGATATTCTTTTCTGCTTTGTTGGAGATTAGTTGACCATAGAGTTAAGGGTCCATTTGTGGGTTCTCTATTCTGTTCCATTACTCTATGTGTCGTGTTTGTGCCAGTACCATACTGTCTTGATGATTACAGCTTTGGATTTTTTGTTCCAGCTCTCAGAAGAATGTTGACGGTATTTTGATAAGGATTGCATTGAATGTGCTGATTGCTTTGGGTAGCATAGACATCTTAACAATATTTATTCTTCCAATCCATGAGCATGGAATGTTTTTCCATTTATTTGTGTCTTTCTCAATTTCTTTCATAAGTATTCTATAGATTTCAGAGTCCAGATTTTTTACCTCTTTGGTTTGGTTCATTGCTAAGTATCTTACGAGTTTTGGTGCAATTTTAAATGGGATTAATTCCCTGATTTATCTTTCTTCTGCTTCACTGTTAGTGTATAGAAATGCAACTGAGTTCTGTGCATGGATATTCTTTCCTGCTTTATTGAAGATAAAGAAAAGTTGAAGATCCACTTGTGGGTTCTCTATTCTGGGCCATTACTCTATGTGTTTGTTTTTGTGCCAGTACCATACTGTCTTGATGATGATAGTTTTGTAATAAAACTTCAAGTCCAGAAATGGAATGATTCCAGTTTTGGTTTTCTTTTTCAACATTCCTTTGGCTATTGGGGGTCTTTTATGGTTCCATACACATTTTAGGATGGTTTGTTCCAGTTTTGTGAGAAAAAATGTTGATGGTATTTTGATAGGGATTGCATTGAATGTGCAGATTGCTTTGGGTAGCATAGACATTTTCACAATATTTGTTCCTCCAATGATGAGCATATGATGTTTTTCCAATTCATTGTGTCTTCTTCAATTTATTTCACAAGTGTTCTAAAGTTTTCAGAGTACAGACCTTTTATCTCTTTGGTTAGGTTAATATCAACATATGTAATGGTTTTTGGTGCAATTGTAATGGGATCAATTCATTTATTTATATTCCATCTGCCTCATTGTTAGTGTATAGAAATGCAACTGAGTTGGATTTTGTATCCTGCAACTTTGTTGAAATCCTGTATCAGTTCTAGTAATTTTTTGGTGGAGTCCTTTGGGTTTTCTACATAGAGTATCATGTCATCTGCAAAGAGTGTAAGTTTGACTTGTTCTTTGCCAATTTGGATGACTTTTATATCTTTTTTTTTTTCTAATTGCCGAGCCTAGGACTTTCGGTACTATGCTGAACAACAGTGGGGAAACTGCACATCCTTGTCATGGTCCCGACCTTAGAAGCTCTCAGTTCTAAAATGGATGAAAGACCTAAATGTGAGACAGGAATCCATCAAAATCTTAGAGGAGAACACAGGCAGCAACCCCTTTGACCTAGGCCACAGCAACTTCTTAACTAGACACATCTCCTAAGACAAGAGCAACAAAAGTAAAAAGGAACTATTGAACTTCTTCACAATTAAAAGCTTTTTCACAACAAAGGACAGTCAACAAATCTAAAAGGCAACCTACAGAATAGAAGAAATATTTGCAAATGTCTTATCAGATAAAGGGCTAGTATCTAAAATCTATAAAGAACTTATCAAACTCAACATCTAAAAAACAAACAATCCAGTCAAATAACAGGCAGACGAATGAACAGACGTTTCTCCAAGGAAGACACACAAATGTCCAACAGACACATGAAAAAATGCTCAACATTACCTGGCATCAGGGAAATATAAATTAAAACCAAAATGAGATACCACTTCACACTGGTCAGAATGACTAAAATGAACAACTCAGGAAACAACAGGTTTTGGCAAGCATGTGGAGAAAGGGGAGCCCTCTTACACTGTTGGTGGGAATGCAAGTTGGTACAGCCACTCTGGAAAACAGTATGGAGGTTCCTCAAGAAGTTAAAAATAGAGCTACCCTCCTACCCAGAAATTGCACTACTCAGTGTTTATTGAAAGGGTACAAACATAGTGATTCAAAGGGGCACATGTACTCCAACTTTTATAGCAGCAATGTTCATAATAGCCAACATATGAAAAGAGCCCAGACATCTGTCAACAGATGAATAGATAAAGAAGAGGTGGTATATATATATATATATATATATATATATATATATATATATATATATATACAATGGAATATTATGAAGCCATTGAAAGGAATAAAATCTTGCCATTTGTGACTTGGAGGGAACTGGAGGGCATTAGGCTAAGTGAAATAAGTCAGTCAGAGAAAGACAAATACCATATGATTTCACTCATATGTGGAATTTAAGGAGCAGAACAAATGAGCATAAGGGAAGGGAAGGAAAAATAAAATAAAATGAAAACCAAGAGGGAAGCAAACCATAAGAGACTCTTTTTTAAAAAATATTTTATTTATTTGACAGAGAGAGAGAGAGGGGGTACACACGTGGAGGGAGTGGAAGAAGGAGAAGCAGGCTTCCTGCTGAGCAGAGAGCCTGATGCGGGGCTTGATCCCAGGACCCTGGGATCATGACCTGAACAAAGGCCTTACACCAGTTAGAATGGCAAAAATTGACAAGGCAAGAAACAACAAATATTGGAGAGGTTGTGGAGAAAGGGGAACCCTCTTACACTGTTGGTGGGAATGCAAGTTGGTACAGCCACTTTGGAAAACAGTGTGGAGGTGCCTCAAAAAATTAAAAATAGGGCTACCCTATGACCCAGCAATTGCACTTCTGGGTATTTACCCCAAAGACACAGATGTAGTGCAAAGAAGGGCCATATGCACCCCAGTATTCATAGCAGCAATGTCTGCAATCCCCAAACTGTAGAAAGAGCTGAAATGCCCTTCAACAGATGAATGGATAAAGAAGATGTGGTCCATATATACAATGGAATATTACTCAGCCCTCAAAAAGGATGAATACCCAACTTTTACATCAACATGGATGGGACTGGAGGAGATTATGCTAAGTGAAATAAGTCAAGCAGAGAAAGTCAATTATCATATGGTTTCACTTATTTGTGGAACATAAGGAATAGCATGGAGGACATTAGGAGAAGGAATGGAAAAATGAAGGGGGGGGGATTGGAGGGAGAGATGAACCATGAGAGACTATGGACTCTGAGAAACAAACTGAGGGTTTTAGAGGGGAGGGGGTTGGGGAGGATGGGTTAGCCCAGTGATTGGTATTAAGGAGGGCACGTATTGCATAGAGCACTGGGTGTTATACAAAAACAATGAATCATGGATCACTACATGAAAAACTAATGATGTATTGTATGGTGACTAACATAACATTAAAATAAAATAAAATAAAATAAAATAAAATAAAACAAAACAAGGGCAGATGCTTAACAACTGAGCCACCCAGGCACTCCAAGAGACTCTTAACTATAGGAAATACCTGAGGGTTGCTGGAGGGGAGGTGGGTGGGGGGATGGGCTAACTGGGAGATGGGCATTAAGGAGAGCACTTGATATAATGAGCACTGGGTGTTGTATGCAAATGATGAAGCACTAAATTCTACCTCTGAATCCAATAATACAGTATATGTTAATTAAATTGAAATTTAATAAAAAATGAAAAAATGTAAACAACAACAACAAAAGAAATATAGGTAATGAGTGTCAGTGTTGTGGTGGTTATTGCAGGTGGCTCTGTGCTTTTACTGAGAGGCTGTTGAAGGAAATGTCACCTGCCAATTCTTTTATTCCTAGAGGGGTTTCTTTGTGAATGTGCCTCTTTGGGATATGTTCCAAGATGAGAAACTAACATCCCCACTGTGTGCCCCAGGTGATCTGTTAATGCTGTTTCTATGCTGCATGTTTGTGAGCTGCCTGCCTTCTCTCCAAGAACAACCTAAATGCCTCCAGGCTCTCCTTGATCCAAGCTGGCTGACCTTTAAATCTTTAGGCTTTAATTCTGCTGTTTGAAAGAATTCAAGAAATTTGGTGTCTGTCACTTTCCAAGCCAATTCCTATAGGGATTCATTTTCCCTGTGTGCACCCCTGTGTGCTAGTTTGTCTCTCACCCTTTCCATGACAGCATTTCCCTCCCCACCACAGCATCTGTGACCCATTTTTCCCCCAAACTGTGCTTCTGCGCTTCATACCTTCTTCAGTTTGGACTCTTTACTACCGTTAGTTGTGAAGTTGTTCTGCCAATCATCAGGTTGATTTCTGTTATATTTAGGTGTTTTAATTATTACCTTGTTGTATTCATGGGACAAGACAAACCTAGGGTCCTCCTACTTTTGCTGCCATATTCCTTATTCCCTGGTATTTTATTATTTTTGGTGCAGTTGTTAATGGCATTCCTTTCTTAATTCCTCTTTCTGTTGCTACATCAATGTAAAAAGTTTCTGCATAGCAAATGAAACAATCAATAAAAGACAACCTACTGAATGAGAGAAGATATTTGCAAATGACATATACAATACAGTGTTAGTATCCAAAATATGTAAATAACATAAAATTAAACACCCAAAATGAATAATCCAATTTAAAAATGGGCAGAAGACATGAACAGACATTTCTCCGAAGAAGACCTACAGATGGCCAACAGACACCTGAAAAGATTCTCATCATCACACATCATCAAGAAAATGCAATCAAACTACAATGAGATACTACCTCACACCTATCAGAATGGCCAAAATAAAAAAAAAAAAAAAAAACAAGAAACAACAAGTATTGGTGAAGGTATGGTGATAAAGGAACGCTTGTGCACTTTTGGTGGAAATGCAAACTGGTGCAGCCACTTTGGAAAATAGTATGGACGTTTCTCAAAAAATTAAAAATAGAACTTCCCTGTGACCCAGTAATCACACTACTGGATATTTACCCCAAAAGTAAAAAAACACCAATTCAAGAAGATATATGTGCCTGTATGTTTATTTCAGCTTTATTTATAATAGCCAAATAATGGAAGCAGCCCAAGTGTCCATCAACTGATGAATGGATAAAGATGTGGTGTATGTCTGTGTGTGTATGTGTCTGTGTGTGTATGTATATATATGTATATATGTATGTATACATATATACATATATATACATAAATAGAGAAAGAGAGGTATATATGGTGTGTGTGTGTATATATATATATATAGTATATATGCTATATATTGGTATATATGGTATATATATATATGTTGGTGTATATGGTATATATACATATATATTGGTATACGTGTGTGTGTGTATATATATATATATATATATATATATATATATATATATATATGAATATTACTCAGTCCTAAAAAAGACTGAAATCTTGCCATTTGGACAGACATTCATGGAGCCAGACGGTATAATGCTAAGTGATATAAGTCAGTAAGAGAAAAACAAACACCATATAATTTCACTCATATGTAGAATTTAAGAAACAACAACAACAACAAAAACAAAAAACAGCAGCAAAGGGAGAGAGAAAGAGAGAGAAACCAAGAAAGAGACTCTTAACTATAGAGAACAAACTAATGGTTACCAGAAGGGAGGTGGGTGGGGGAATGGGTGAAATAAAAGATGGGGATTAAAGACTACACTTATCTTAATGAGCACTGAGCAATGTATATAGAATTGTTGCATCACTATATTGTACACCTGAAACTGATATAACACTACATGTTAACTGTACCAGAATTAAAATAAAAAACTCAATGAATTAAAAAAAAAACCTGTCTGCTAGTTCCTCAAAATGTAGATCATTTGGCCAAGTAATTCTATCCATGGATATATGCTCAAAAAGAAATAAAATTATGTCCACACAGAAATCAGACACATATGTTCAAAGCATTATTTGTAATAGCTCCAAAGTGGAAGCTATTACAAATATTCATCAACAGATTAATGGATACACAAATGTGGTATATCCATACAATGCAATATAAATAGGCCATAAAAAGGAAGGAAATACTGATACATGCTACAATATGGATGAATCTTGAAATGAAATAAGCCAATCATAAAAGACTATCCATGATATTTTTCCATTTATATGAAATGTCCAGAAGTAACAAATCTATACAGAAAGAAAATAGATTAGTGATTGATTAAATAGATTAGTGATTAGAATTGAGGAGAAGTAGGCCAAATTTGTGGGGTTGTTAAACAGCTTAACAATAACCCACAACCCTCGGACCAACTAAATTTGTGGGGTTGTATTTTAAAGTTATAAAAATATTCTAAAGTTTATTGTAGTGATTGATAATTGCACAATACTATGAATATACTAAAAACTATACTGTAGTTTACCACACTATACTTTCACTGGATGGGTTGAATGGTATCTGAAATATATCACCATAAAATTGTTACAAAAATTTTATACATAGATGTTCTTGGCAATATTACTCATAATAGCCCAAACTGGAACACCCCAACTGATGAAGTCGGTATATCTATACAGTGGAATATTATTCAGTCATAAAAATGAATGAAATTCTGGTACATGCTACAAGATGGATAAATTTGAGAAACTTCTTACTGAAAGAAGCCAACAGATCATATATTATATGCTTCTATTTATGTGAAATGTCACATAAAAGCAAATATATAGTCTCATCCAAAATGGCAATGTAAGAAGACCCTGAACTCACCTCCTGCACAGAGCACACCAAGTGACACCTATTTATTGAGCAATCCCTCCTGAAGAAGAACTTAAGGCCAACTGAAGAGCTTCTGCAGAAGAGAAAATGGAGAAATTGTCAAATGAAAACATCAAGAGAGACAGAGACATGGTAAGGAAGGGAACCCCCATCCCTGACTCTGTGAACTGCAGTGGGGATGGATAGTACTGAGAGACCTAGAACAGATTCCTCTGTGCTTGGGCACAGAAAAAAAGAAGCCATGGTTCAAAGGAGCAACCAGTTTATAAAAGAGCCAGCATTAGAACGCCACCAAATGGTGAATGAGCTGCAGAAACTCATTCGAGTCAGAGAACTAGAGAACAGCACAGTTTATACTTTGCCTCCAACTTGAAAGTATAGATCAGAGCTGGGTCTGGAGATGAAGCCAGACCACTTTCCACTTCAGTAAGCCCCTGTTCCCCTAGCCCACACCAGCCCAGATCACATGGGGACAGAGAAGAAAAGCCATGGTTTAAAAGAGCAACTAGCCTATAACTGAGCCAGCCCTATAACTTTGTGAAATGGCAGAGGAGGTGCAGGAATGCTTTGAGACTGGGAGGGGCTAGGAGACATCATTTACATTCTTCTCCACCTTGGAAGCACAGACCAATGCAGCATCCAGGTGCCCTAACCAACCTGATGCCTCAGTGAGCCCCAAGCCTCTAGCCCATACCAGCCCCAGCTGTCCCACCAAGGTGGTCATAAGGCAATGCACACTGGGACACCGTGGTTAGTGCTCACTACAGTTCCAGCCATTGAGCCATGATGACAAATGTGCAAAGCACCCTAGAACACTCCAGGTTCACAGCACTTTGTCTTCAGTTGGCTTTCTAGGACACCCCCAGTGTAGAGAATTTCAGAACCTCCCAACTCGCATCTACTTCAGATCCAGCCACCCTGCCAGGATTCCCTATGCACATGGGCACCCTGGAACACTCCCAGCCACCTCAGACTCAGCTCCAGTTGTCAAGCCAGAAAACCCCCTGCACTGACAACCCTGGAACATCCTGGCTTACACCCAGTCCAGCTTCAGCTACCATGCCAAGGTGCCACCTGTGCATAGAAAACTGGGTCCTCCTGGCTTGCATCCACTTTAGTTTCAACTATCTTGCCAGGGAACACTCTGAGCAGAGAACACAGGGGCCTCTTAGCCCACACAACACCTAAGCTCCAGTTGCCCCCCCCCCAAGAAACCTCTTACCCAGAATGCCCAAGAACATGCCTCCTTACACCCATTTCAGCTTCACGTGACCTGCCAGGGTGCCCTCAGTGCATAGAACCTGGGAACACACCATCTTGCTTAAACTTCAGCTTTGATATCCTGCCAGGGCACACTATGTGTGTAGAATATTGGGACACACCAGCTTGCATGCACTTTCGCCTTAGCTATCCTGCTAGGGTACCCACCACATTGAGAGCCATGGGATTCCCAGCCTATGCCAGTCACAGCTCCAGTCAGACAGCAAAATTCACCAAGCACACATAGTCTACATAGGGAATGACCATACCTGAGATCACTATTTCAAGTTTAGAAGAAGTACCCTCTTGATCCATGAAAACAAACATAAAAAAATCAAGCAAAATGGGGAGAGAGAGAGAGAGGAATATACTCCAAAAGAAAACAAGACAAAACCTCAGAAAAAGAACTAAATGATACAGAGATAAAGAATATGCCTGATAAAGAATTTGAAGTTACAATTGTAAAGATGCTCACCAGGAGAGAATGGAAGAACTCAGTGAGACCTTTAGTAATGAGATAGGAAATATAAAAAGGAATCAGAGTTGAAGAATACAGTAACTGAAATAAATAATACAGTAGAGGGAATCAACAGATTGGCAAATGTAGAAGAATTTATCAATAACCTAGGAGACAGGGTAATGGAAAGCACCCAAGCTAAACAGCAAAGAAAAGAAATTCACATTATAGGGATCCCAAGAAGAGAGAGAAATGAGCAGAAAATTTCTTTGAAGAAATAACAGCTAAAAACTTCCCTAACCTAGGGAAGGAAATATATGTCCAGGTTCAAGGAGCACAGGGAGTTCCAAACAAGATAAACCCAAGGAAGTCCACACCATGGCACATAATTAAAATGCAAAGTTTAAAGATAAAGAAAAAATCTTAAAAGCAGCAAAGAGAAACAAAAATTTACTTTCAAGGAAAAAGATATAAGCTTATTATTCAGCAAAAACTTTGCAGGCCAGAAGCAAAGGGCATGATATACTCAAAGTACTGAAAGGGGAAAAAAAAAAAAAAACTACAAGCAATAATACTCTATCCAGCAACATCATCATTTAGATTTGAAAGGGACATAAAAGTTTCACAAAAAAACAAAAGGTAAAGGAGTTTTCACTAATACAACAGACTTACAAGAAATGTTAAAGCGACTTCTTTATTGGAAGAGAAATAGCCATGATTAGACATAAGAAAATTATGAATAAAAAGATGTAAAATATGACAACATACACATAAAATGTGGAGAAGGGAGTATAAGAGAAGAGAAAAACAGAGAAAGAAGGTTTTGTTTCTTTTTCTGTTTTTTTATTGTTATTGTTTTGGTTTTATTTTATAATGTGTTTGAACTTAAAGGACAATCAGATTAATAGAGACTGCTATTTACTTAGGATGTTACATATGAACTTCATGGGAACCACAAATCCAAAACCTATAGTAGATACACAAAAAATAATGAGAAAGCCAAACATAACACTATAGATACTGATCAAACACAAAAAAAGAGCACAAGAGAAGAAGAAAAGAACTCAGAAGAACTAGAAAGACAACCAGAAAAGAAATTTTAAAAGTGGCAATAACTACATGCCTAACAATAATCAAATGTAAATGGCCTAAATGTTCCAATCAAAAGACATAGGGTGCCAGAATGGATATAAATACAAACCCATCTACACACAGCCTACAAGAGACTCACTTCAGACCTAAATACACAAATAAATTAAAAGTGAAAGGATGGTAACCATTCACTATTTAAATGGAAGTGAAAAACAAGCCAGGATGTCAATATTTATATCAGAAAAAATAGACTTTAAAACAAAGACAAGAGACAAAGAAGGGTATTACATAATGATAAAGGAATCAATCCAAAAAGAGGATATAACAATTGTAAATATCTACACACACAACATTGGGGCACCTAAATACATACATTTTATTAATGGATATAAAGAGAAATTGATGGTAATACAATAACAGTAGGGGACTTTAACACTACAATTACATCAGTGGATAGATCATTCAGACAGAAAATAAGTAAGGACAAAATGCCTTTGAATGACATATTGGACAAGATGGACATAACATATATAGAATATTCCATCCCAAAACAACAGAATACACATTCTTGTCAAGTGCACATGGAACATTCTCCAAAATATATCACACAATAGGCCATAAAACATGCCTCAGTAAATTTAAGAAGACTGAGATCATACCATGTACCTTTTCCAGTAACAATGGTATGAAACTAGAAATAAATCATAGGGAAAAAAACTGGAAAAAGAAAACCAAACACATGGAGAATAAACAACATGATACTAAACAACCAATGTATCAATGATGCACTCAAGAAGAAATAAAAAGAACGTGAAGACAAATGAAAATGAAAACAAAATGGTCCAAAATCTTTGGGACATAGCAAAAGAAGTTCTAAGAAGGAAGTATATAGTGATACAAGCATACCTCAAGAAACAGAAAAAAGCTCAAATAAGCATTCTAACTTTACACCTAAAGGAAGTGGGAAAAGAAGAAGAAATAAAGTCCAAGGTAAGTAGAAGAAAGGAAATAATAAAGATCAGGAGAGAAATAAATGATAGAGATAGGAAAGAAAGAAAAACAAACAAACTAATGAATCATTGAACACTACATAAAAAACTAATGATGTACTATACAGTGGCTAACTGAGCATTATTAAAAAAAATTAAAAAAATAAAAAGAAAGAAGAAAGAAAGAAAGAAAGAAAGAAAGAAAGAAAGAAAGAAAGAAAGAAAGAAAGAAAGTCAATGAAACCAAGAGCAGGTTCTTTGAAAACATAAACAAAGCTGAAAAACCCTTATCCACATTCATCAAGAAAAAAAGAGAAAGGACCCAAATAAATAAAATCGGAAATAAGACCAGAGAATAACTGACACCACAAAAATATAAAGGATTATACAATGGGAAAAAGACAGTTTCTTCAATGAATGGTGTTAGGAAAACTGCACAGCAACATGCAAAAGAATGAAACTATAGATCACTTTCTTACATCATACACAAAAATAAATTCAGAATGGATTAAAGACCTAAATATTAGACATGAAACCATTAAAAATTCCAGAGAGAACACAAGCAGTAACCTTTTAGACATTGGCCATAGCAACTTCTTACTAGATATGCCTCCTGAAGCAAGAGAAACAAAAACAAAAATAAACTATTGGGACTACATCAAAATAATAAGCTTCTACACAGCAAAGGAAATAATCAATAAAACTAAAAGGCCACCTATGGAATGGGAAAAGAGATTTGCAAATGACATATTGGATATAGAGTTAGTATCCAAAATATATAAAGAACTTATAAAACACAAACACCCAAAAAACAAATCATCTAACTAAAAATGGGCAGAAGACATGAATAGATATTTTTTCCAAAGAAGACATACAGATGGCCGACAGACACATGAAAAGATGCTCAACATCACTCATAATCAGGGAAATACAAAACTACAATTAGATATCACCTCACTCCTGTCAGAATGGTTAAAATCAACAACACAAGAAACAAGGTGATGGCGAGGATGAGGAGGAAGGGGAACCCTAATGCATTTTTGGTGGGAATGCAAACTGGTGCAGCCACCCTGGAAAACAGTATGAAGATTCCTCAGAAAGTTAAAAATAGAACTACCTTATGATCCAGCAATCGCACTATTGGTATTTACCCAAAGAATACAAAAATACTAATTCAAAGGGATATAAGCACCCTGATGTTTATAGCAGCATTATCTACAATAATCAAATTTTGGAAACAGCCAAAATGTCCATTGACTGATGAATGGATAAAGAAGAGGTGGTATAGGGGCACCTGGGTGGCTCAGTCATTAAGTGTCTGCCTTTGGCTCAGGTCATGATCCCAGGGTCCTGGGATCGAGCCCCACATCAGGCTCCCTGCTCGGTGGGGAGCCTGCATCTTCCTCTCCCACTTCCCCTACTTGTGTTCCCTCTCTCACTGTGTCTCTCTCTGTCAAATAAATAAAATCTTAAAAAAAAAGAGGTGATATATATATATATATATATATATATATGAATATTACTCAGCCATCAAAAAGAATGAAATCTTGTCATTTACAATGACATGGATGAAGCTAGAGAGTATTAAGTGGAATAAGTCAGCCAGAGAAAGAGAAATACCATATGATTTCACACATATATGGAATTTAAGAAACAAAACAAATGATCATAGAAATAAAAAGAGAGAAAGAGGCAAACCAAGAAATAGACTCTTAACTATATTGAACAAACTGGTAGTTGACGGGGGGGGAGGTTTGTGGGGGCTTAGGTTAAATAAGTGGTTGGGATTAAGGAGTGGACATGTGATGAGCAATGGGTGTTGTATGTAAGTGTAGAATCACTAAATTCTACACCTGAAACTAATATTACACTCCATGTTAACTAACTGGAATTTAAATAAGAGATTTTTAAAAAATAAAGTAGAAAAGGAGTCTAAAAAAAGAAAGAAATACAAAGGATTATAAGAATACTACAAAACAAATGACATAGTAAGAAACTGAACAACCTGGAGAACATGGATAAATTCCTAGAAACATACAATCTTCCAAAACTGAACCACAAATAAATAGAAAATCTGAACAGACCAGTTACAAATAATGAAATTGAATCATTAATAAAAAAATAACAAAAAATTAAAGTCCAGTACCAGATGGATTCATAGTGGAATTTACCAGACATTTACAGAAGTGTTAATACATATTATCCTCAAAATATGCCCAAAAAACAGAAGAGGAAGGAAACCGTCCTAAACATTCTACAAGTCCAGCATTACCTTGATACCAAAACCAGACAAAGACACAGCAAAAAAAAAAAAAAAAAAAAAAAAGAAAGAAAGAAAAAGAAAAGAAAAGAAAAGAAAAAAGAACACTACAGCTCAGCATCTCTGATGAAGATAGATGCAAAAATCCTCAACAAAACCTCAACAAAATATGAGCAAACTAAAACCAACAATATATTGAAAAGGTCATTCATCATGATCAGGTGAGATATATTGCAGGGATGCAAAGATGGTTTAAATCAATGTCATACATCCTGTCAACAAAATGAAAGATAAAAATCAATAGATGCCGAAAAAGCATTTGATAAAATCAACATCCACTCATGATAAAAATTCAAAACAGACTCAGTTTAGAGGGAACATACCTCAACAAAATAAAGGCTATCTATGAAAATGCCACAGCTAACATCATACTCAATGGTGAAAAGTTGAGAACTCTCCCTCTAAAGGTCAGAAACAAGACAAGGATGTGCACTCTTGTCACTTTTATTCAACATAGTACTGGAAGCCCTAACCACCGCAATTAGACAAGAAAAATAAACAAGAGCATCTATATTGGTAAGGAAGTTAAAATGGTTTTGATTTGCATTTCCCTGATGTTTAGTTATGTTGAACATCTTTTCATGTGTCTGTTTGCCATCTGTATATCTTCTTTGGAAAAATGTCTAGTCATGTCCTCTGCCCATTTTTTAATTGGATTGTTTGTTTTCCAGCACTATTTTAATCAGATTGTCCAGTTTTCCCAGCACCATTCATTGAAGAGACTGTCTTCCCATTGTATATTCTTCCCTCCTTTGTCATAGATTAATTGACCATATTGTCATGTGTTTATATCTGGAGTCTCTATTCTGTTCGATTGAGCTATGTGTGTATTTTTGTGCCACAACCATACTCTTTTGATTACTAGAGATTTGTAATATATCTTGAAATCTGGGATTGTTACACTTCCAATGTTTGTTCTTCTTTCTCAAGCTTGCTTTGGCTACCCGTGGTCTTCTGTGGTTACATACAAATTTTAGGATTATTTGCTCTAGTCCTGTGAAAGCTACTGTTGGTATTTTGACAGGGATTGCATTCAATCTGTAGATTTCTTTGGGTAATACAGATATTTTAGTAATATTAATTTTTCCAATCCATGGGCATAGAATATCTTTCCATTTCTTAATGTCATCTTCAATTTATTTCATCAGTGCTTTATAGTTTTCAGAGTACAGTTCTTTCTCCTCTTTGGTTAGGTTTATTCCTTGGTAGTGTATTCTTTTTGGTGCAATTGTAAAATGGTGTTTTTTAAAATTTCTCCTTCTGCTACTTTGTTATTAGTGTACAGTAATGCTACCAATTACTGGGTATTCATTTTGTATCCTGCCAGTTTCCTGAATTCATTTATTTCTTCTAGTAGTTTTTTGTGGAGTCTTTACTGTTTTCTACATATAGTGTCATGTCATCTACAAATAGTAAAAGTGTTACTTCTTCTTTACCAATTTTAATGTCTTTTATTTCTTTTTTTTATGGTTGCTGTGGTTAGGACTTCCACTACCTTATTAAATAAAAGTGGTGAGAGTGGACATACTTGTCTCATTCCTGATCTTAGAGGAAAAGCTCTCGATTTTTCACTATGAAGTATGATGCTAGAAGTGGACTTTTTATAAGGCCATTATTATGGTGAGGTATGTTACCTCTAAACCTACTTTGTTGAAAGTTTTTATCATGAACAGATGTTGAAGCTTGTCAATCATGTGGTTTTTATTCTTCCTCTTGGTAATGTGATATATCAGGTTAATTGGCTTGGAAATACTTAACTGCCCTTGCAACCCTGGAATAAATCCAGCTTGGTTGTGGTGAATGAATTTTTAAATGTATTTTGGATTTGGTTTTTAATATGTTGTTTGGGGTTTTGCATCAATGTTCATCAGAGGTATTAGCCTGTAGTCTTTCTTTCTTTCTTTCTTTCTTTCTTTCTTTCTTTCTTTCTTTCTTTCTTTCTTTCTTTCTTTCTTTTCTTCTTCTTTCTTCTCCTTCTCCTTCTCCTTCTCCTCCTCCTCCTCCTCCTCCTCCTCCTCCTCCTCCTCCTCCTCCTCCTCCTCCTCCTCCTTCTTCTTCTTCTTCTTCTTCTTCTTCTTCTTCTTCTTCTTGTAGTGTCCTTGTCTGCTCTTGGTATTAGGGTAATGCTGGCCTTGTAGAACACATTTGGAGTCTTTAATTCCTCTTCTATTTTGGGGAATAGATTGAGAAGAGCAGGTTTTAATTCTTCCTTAAATGTTTGGTAGAATTCACGTGTGAACCCATTTGGTCCTGGACTTTTGTTTGTTGGGAATTGTTTTTTATTACTGATTCAATTTCATTGCTAATGATTATTAGACTGATTAGTCTGTTCAAATTTTCTATTTCTTCTTTATACAGTTTTGGAATGTTATATATTTCTAAAAATTAATCCATTTCTTTTAGATTGTCCAGTATGGTGGCATAGATTTTTCATAATATGTTGTATTTCTCCGGTGTCAGTTGTTATTTATCATCCTTCGGTTCTGATTTTATTTGTTTGGCTTCTCTCTCTCTTTCTCTCTCTCTTGAGTCTGGATAAATGTTTATCAATTTGGTTGATCTTTCCAAAAACCAGTTCTGGATTTCATTGAACTGTTCTATTGTTATTTTTTATTCTCCATTTCATTTATTTCTGCTATAATTGTTATCATTTTATTTTTTCTACTAACTTTGGGCTTTGTTTGTTCTTCTTTTTCCAGCTCTTTTAAGTTTAGGATGCTCATTTGTGACTTTTCTGATTTCTTGATGTAGGGCTGAACTGCTATAATCTTTCTTCCTAGAACAGTTTTTGCAGCATTTGTAAGATTTTGGACTGTTGTGTTTTCATTTTCACTTGTCTCCATGCATTTTTTAAATTTTCTCATGATTTCTTGGTTGACTCACTTGTTTTTAGTATCAAGTTATTTAGCCTCCATGTATTCGTGTTCTTTCCAGATTTTTTCTTGTGGTTCATTTCTGCTTTTATATAATTGTGATTAGGAATTATGCATGATATGAGTTCAATTTTTTGAAATTGTTGAGACTTGTTTTATGACCTAACATTCCAGAGAATGTTCCATGTGTTTTAAAAGAATGTGTATTCCACTGTTATTGATGGAATGTTCTGAAATTATCTGTTAGGTCCATCTGGTCCAATGTGTTATTCAAAGCCACTATTTCCTTGTTGATTTTTATCTCTGGATGATATATCCATTGATGTAAGTAGGATGTGAAAGTGCTTTAATATTATTGTATTACTGTTAATTTTCCCCTTATATGTTAATAGTTACTGTATTTATTTAGGTGCTCCCTTTTTGGGTGCATTAAATATTTACAATTGTTATATCTTATTATTTGATTGTTTCCCTTCATCATTATGTAGCATCCTTCTTTGTCTCTTGTCATAGTCTGTTTTAAAGTCTATTTTGTCTGATATAATATTGCTAAGGTTTCTTTTTTCTTCTATTTGCATGATAAATGTTTTTTCTCTTTCTTCACTTTCTTTTTTTTAAAAGATTTTATTTATTTGACACAGAGAGAGAGAGTACAAGCAGCGGGAGCAGCAAGGAGAGGGAGAAGCAGGCTCCCATGAGCAGAGAGCACGATGTGGGGCTCGATCCCAGAACCCTGGGATCATGACCCAAGCTAAAGGCAGATGCTTAACTAACTGAGCCACTCAGGCACCCCTCTTTCTTCATTGTCAATTTGCATGTGTCCTTAGGTCTGGAATGAGTCTTTTCTAGGCAGTATATAGAGAGATCTTCCTTTTTATTCAGCCACCTTATCACTTTTGATTGAAGCATTTAGTCTATTTATATTCAAGGTAATTATTAGTAGGTATGTAATTATTGCCATTTTGTTACTTCTCTTATGGTTGGTTTTATAGTTCTTCTTGTTCCTATCTTCTTTCACTCTGTTTTCTTATATTTGGATATCTTTCTTTAATGATATGCTTGCATTCCCATCTTTATTTTTTACGTATTGATGACAGTTTTTTTATTTGTTGTTAGCATTAGGTTCACATATAACATCCTATGCATATAACCGTCTATATTAAGTTGATGGTCATTTAAGTTGGAATCCATTCTAAAAGCACTAAATTTTTATTCCCCATCCCATGTTTTGTGTACATGATGTCATACTTTATGTCTTTTTATTTTGTGAATCCTCAGCTTGATTTTTATAGATATAATCCATTTTATTGTTTTTGTACTTTAAGCTCCATACTGGTTGTATGAGTATTAATCTACTACTTTTATTATGTTTCTATTTACCTGTAATTTTTTTTCTTTTCTAATTTTTTAGTCCTGGTTCTGGCCTTCCACTCAAAGAATTCCCTTTAATGTTTCTTTTAACGCTGGTTCGGTGGTGATAAATTCCTTTAACTCTTGTTTGTCTGGGAAACTCTATATTTCCTTCTATTCTGAATGATTGCCCTGCTGGATAGAGTATTACTGGTTGCAGTATTTTTTTTTTTCCTTCAGAACTTTGATTATGCCACTCTCTTTTGCACTGCAAAGTGTCTGCTGAAAAATCACTTGATAGCCTTATGGGGTTTCCCTTGTATGTATCTGTTTTCATTATTCTTGCTTTTTAAAAAATTCTCTATTACTACTTTTTGCCAGTTTAACTATTATGTGTCTTGGTGTGAACCCCCTTGGGTTGGTTCTCTGTGCCTCTTGAATCTGGATGTCCGTTTCCTTCCCAGATTAGGGATGTTTTCAGCTATTATTTCTTCAATAAATTTCTGCCCCTTTTTCTTTCTCTTCTCTTTCTTGGATCCCTATGAGGTGAACGTTATTATGCTTGATGACGTCACTGAGTTCCCATAAACTGTTTTCATTTTTTATTATTTCTTTTTCTTTTTGCTATTCAGGTTGGTTGCTTTCAATTACACTGTCTTCCAGCTTGCTGATTCAATTTTCTTTCTCCAGTTTGCTATGGATTCCCTCTAGTGTATTTTTAATTTCAGTTATTTTTAGTCTTTTATGTCTGATTTTTAAAAATAGCTTCTATCTCTTTGTTGAAGGTCTCACAAAGATCCTCCATTATTCTCATGTTCACTAGGTATCTTTATCACTATTGCTTTGAATTCTTTATGAGCATATTGCTCATCTACATTTCATTTAACTCTTTTGCAGTAATTTTTTCTTATTTATTAATTTAGAATAAACTGTTCTGTCTCCTCAGTTTGTTTAAATCTGTGTTTGTTTCTATGTATTAGGTAAGTTAGTTATGTTTCTTGATCATGAATATAATGGCCTTCTGAATAAGAGGTCCTGTAGTGACTTATAGTGCAATGTCCCTTGTTCCTAAAACCATGGTCCTTCAGGAGTATCTCCTATGTGTATTGCGTGTACCCTACTCTTGTGGCTGAGCCTTGTTTGCCTTCAGTCCAGTCAGTTGCAATGACCCCTTTTGCTTATTGTATGCAAGATTTGTGCCTGTGTCCATAAAGGTCCAGTCTTGAGCCACCTTGAGCTTGTAGTTGAGTCAGACAAGTTGCCAGCCTGAGGCCATTTTCCAGGTCTGTGGTCACACTTAACTGCAGAGTGCTTTCCCTGCTTTGTACCCTGAGAGGCTTGTTTGTGGGCCTGGCCTGTAGTCATATCAGATGTCTGTTCCTAACCCATTGTTGTGGCTATAATCAAAGAAGTGTGTGCCATTATATTCCCCTCTCCCTTAGGGCAAGACTCATTTTGGAGTGGTGTTGGTGGCCATTTGTGCTGCTTGCAGAATGAGACACACCAGCAGCAACTTCGGAAGAATTCTTTCTAAATGAGGAAGTTGGATGGGGTGATTTCACAGGAAAAATTGGGGGAGGGGCACATGGTATTAGTAAGCTATGTGGGGAGTGTTTGTGCTGTTTGCCACAAGTGTCTGAGCATCTGGGCTAAGATGGAGGGTGAGAAATGGCATTTGGAAGCTCTTCTATTCTTGAAAAAGTCTCCTAAAGATTACTGCCACTCCTGCACACATTCTTAGATTAATAAATACATCTCTTCCATATGCTTCAGTTGCTTTTTTTTTTTTAAAGATTTTATTTATTTATTTGACAGAGAGAGAGAGACACAGTGAGAGAGGAAACACAAGCAGGGGGAGTGGGGAAGGGAGAGGCAGGCTTCCTGCGGAGTGGAGAGCCTGATGCAGGGCTCGATCCCAGGACCCTGGGACCATGACCTGGGCCGAACGCAGATGCTTAACGACTGAGCCACCCAGGCGCCCCGCTTCAGTTGCCTTTTAAACTACTGCTTCTATGTTATATCTTAGTGGAAGTGTTTGTTATGCTCTCTTGTTATGGGCAGGGACTCATTTTCCTATCACCCTCTGGCTCTCCCTGAGCTAAGCCCACTGATTTTTAAAGTACCTAGAGTTAAGCCTTACTGATTGTAAAAACTCATGCAGTTAAACCCCACTGGTTTTCAAAGCCAGATGTTATGAGGAATCATCTTCCAGTGTTAATTCCCCCATGTATGTGTTGCTTGGTGTGGGGTCTCTTCCTTTTCTTTCTCCATGCTTGTGGTGTCCCTCCTGTTTGTGGTTAGTCTCACCAGAAGTTTGGTTACTGACCATGTCTCCACTTCTCCCACCCTTTCTTTTTTTCCTACCCTTTCTGATGAGGCTTTTTCTCTATGATTAACTGTGAAGAGGCTGGTCTGCCAGTCTTTGGGTCACTTTCTAGGTTAGTTGCACTGATGTGTCAGTTATCTATGTGTATCCTAGGACAAGGTGAACTTAGGATCCTTCTCTGGTATCTTCCCAGGTTCCCCCTGAAAATATTTTCAAATAATATATCTGATAAAGGGTTAGTATCTAATATCCAAAATATAGAAATAACTTATACAACTCAACACTGAAGGAAACCAAACAATCTAATTTAAAAATGGGCAGAGCTCCTGAACAGACACTTTACCAGAGGAAATGTGGGGATGGCCAACAGGCACATGAAAAGATGCTCAACATCACTAATCATCAGGGAAATGCAAATCAAAACTGCAATGAGAGATCACCTTACCTGTCAGAATGGCTAAAAGTAAATAGACAAGAAATAACAAGAAATAGACAAGAATGTGGAGAAAAAGAAGTTTTGGGCACTGTTGGTGAGAATGTCAATTGGTAAAGCCACTGTGGAAAACACTATGGAGTTTCCTTGAAAACTTAGAAATAAAAATACACATATGATCCAGTAATTCCACTACTGGGTATTTACCTGTGGAAAATGAAAACACTAATTTGGAAAGTTATATACATCTCTATGTTTATTGCAGCATTATTTACAATATCCAAGACGTAGAAACAACCCAAGTGTCCATCAGTGGACAAATGGATAAGAAAGTGGTGGCATATATATATAATGGAATGTTATGCAGCTATAAAGAAGGATGCGATCTTACCATTTGAGGCAACATGGATGGATCTATGGGGTATTGTGCTAAGTGAAATAATTCAGATTGAGAAAAACAATACCATATGATTTCACTTATATGTGGAATCTAAAAAAATGAATAAACAAACAAAAAGCAGAATCAGACCTACAAATACAGAGAATAAACTAATAGTTACTAGAGGGAAAGGAGGGCAGGGGGACGGGCAAAATGGGTGAAAGGCAGTGGGAGATACAGGCTACCAGTTATGAAATGAGTAAGTTACAGAAATAAAAGTCACAGCATAGGAAATATAGTCAATGGTACTATAATAAGTGACAAATGGTAGCTATGCTTGTGATGAGCATAGCATAATGTATGAACTTGTCAAATCACTATGTTTTATGCCTAAAACTAATTTGGCAGTGTGTGTCAACTGTACTCAAATAAAGAATTTTTTAAAGTAAATTTATAGAAACAAAAAGTAGATTAATAGCTGCCTTGGGATTGATTTGGGGACATGGATTAAATGTAAATGGAATACAGGTATCTTATTGGGTTAATGAAAATGTTCTATGATAGGATTATGGTGATGGTTTTATAACTCAGTAACTTTGCTAAAATTTATTATTATCCAGAATACACAAAGAGTATGTAAATCTTATTACAACTATATAATAAAAAGATTAATAAGTTAATTCCAGTATAGTCAAAAGATCTTAATAGTCTCCAAATAAGTTACATGAATCGCCAACAAGAACATAAATAGTATCTAAATATCATTAGATATTAAGCAAATGCAAATTGAAACCATATGAGATAACAATTAACACCCACAAGAATAGCTATTATCAAAAATCTGTTAAAAACAAATGCTGATGTGTATGCATAACAATAGGAACTTTCATTGATTGTTGATGCAATGTAAGATGGTGCAGTCAATTTGAAAAACAGTCCCACGGTTCTTCAAAATGTTAAACAGAGTTACCATATGACCTAACAACTCTACTCTTAGGTATACACCCAAGAGAAATGAAAACATGTCCTGACAAAACTTGTTTAAGAATGTTTATAACAGTACATGTAATAGATTAAAAAGTGGAAACAACCTCAATTGCCATCACCCAGTGAGTGGATAAACAAATCATGATATATCTATATAATGGAATATTACTTGGAAATAATAAGAAAATTCATGGCACAGCCTGGGTGAAAATCAAGAACATAATGCTTTGTGAAAGAAGCCAGACACAAAAACCTACATACCGTATGATTCCATATGTAAGAAACCTAGAAAAGACAAAACTACAAGGAGAGAGAGCCAATCAGCAGTTGCCATCGGGCATTGTCAGAGACA
The DNA here is from genome assembly GCF_029215605.1 of Mirounga angustirostris. Lineage (NCBI taxonomy): Eukaryota > Metazoa > Chordata > Mammalia > Carnivora > Phocidae > Mirounga > Mirounga angustirostris. Next base: position 61,203,952 of record NW_026991719.1, read on the forward strand.
GGGATTGAATGTAAATAGAAGGGAACTTTTTGGGAGAATAGAAGGATTCTAAATCTGGACTGTACTGTATATATTTACCAAAACTCATTAATATGCACATAAAATTAGTGGATTTTTATTTCATGTATAATATACCACAATAAAGATGTCCTTGCTCAGGACACAAAACCACTTCTGTAGTGTTGTGATCCAGAATTCATAGTCTGAAAGGCTTAAGAACTTTTCTAGATTCAAGATAACAAAAAGATATGACAAATAGCTGAAATGTGTTATCATGAACTGCAGGAGGAAACTATTATCATGTTTAATATTCAATTAATTGAAAAATTGAAACATGGTTGATAGAATAAAGAAAATGCTCTGTATCAGCATTAAATTTTCTTAAGTTGAAAATAGGATGTAACTTATATTGTTGAATGTCCTTGTTCTTCGGAAATAATCATGAAATTCTTTGGGTGGAAAGGGAAATGACACCTACAACTTACATTCAAGTATTTTAACAAAGACAGATGGATGGATATATAGATATAGATAGATGATAGATGATAGATAGATAGATAGATATAGATAGATAATAGAGAATGATAAAACAAATGGTGCAAACCCTTAAATACTTGATCAATCTGAACAAAGAGAATACAGCAGTTCTTTGTACTATCTGGCATCTTTTCTCTGAGCTTTAAATTATTTTTGAATAAAAAGCAAAAAAGTATATGACAGTAGAATGTTTATTAAAGATTTTAAAAGGCTACAATTGCATCTGGATCAGGACTCACTACAACAATTAGTTTAGCTCTACTTTGATACTTTTACTCCTCCAAAAGTTCTTCATGGAATCTCAAATTCATTACAATGTAATTAAATTATTAATAAATTGGATTATTCAAATGATATAATGTAATACTGAAAAGTCTTATAGTTGGAGAAGTTTCTAAATAAATACTGGAAAATTATAGGCCAAACAAAACAAACAAAAAAACAAGGAAAATTAGCTCCAGTAAAAGAATGTCAAAGATACCATGTCTAAAGTGACAGATTGGCAAAAGACTTGCAAAAGAGAATTTATAATGAGAAAGTAGAAATTGCTAAAACACATAAAAAATGCTTAATCTTACTAAACAATTAAAGATATACAAATTAAAACACCACGGAGCATGGATTTATTCCTACCAAAGTCACAAAGATTTAAAAAAATAGTAATCTTGGGGCGCCTGAGTGGCTCCATCGGTTAAGTGTCTGACTCTTGATTTTGGCTCAGGTCATGATCTCAGGGTCATGGGATCGAGCCCTGAGTCAGGCTCCACACTCAGCTGGGAGTCAGTTTGAGATTCTCTCTCTCTCTCTCCTTCTGTCCCCCTCATTCTCTCTCTCTCTCTCTCCCTCTTTCTAAAATAAATAAATAAATCTTTAAAAAAGTAGTAATCTTAATGTCAGTAAGGGAAAAAAATGAGCACATTCATATACCACTGGTGAAAATAGTTAATTGCTTCTTGTTGTATGTTTCATAAACACAAGAATATTTGGGGTTTTTTTTATTCTTATGTTAATCCCCATACATTACATCATTAGTTTTAGATGAAGTGTTCCATGATTCATTGTTTGTGCATAACACCCAGTGCTCCATGCAGAATGTGCCCTCCTCAATACCCACCACCAGGCTAACCCATCCTCCCACCCCCCTCCCCTCTAGAACCCTCAGTTTGTTTTTCAGAGTCCATCCTCTCTCATGGTTCGTCTACCCCTCCGATTTCCCCCACTTCATTCTTCCCCTCCCGCTACCTTCTTCTTCTTCTTCTTCTTTTTTTCTTAACATATATTGCATTATTTGTTTCAGAGGTACAATATTTGGGTTTTTAAAAAGATTTTATTTATTTGAGAGAGAGTGAGAGAGAGAGAAAGCATGAGAAGAGGAAGGGTCAGAGGGAGAAACAGACTCCCCACTGAGCAGAGAGCCTGATTTGGGACTTCATCCTGAGACTCTGGGATCATGGCCTGAGCCAAAGGCAGATGCTTAAATGACTGAGTCCAGGAATATTTGTTTTGCCCAGGAATACTTGTTTTGCCCACTTCTATACCTCTATAGGATAGAAGAGTGCCTAGCATGTGGTAGGCACTCCATACACATTGAATCAATTAAGAGTTTTCTCACAAATCAGTCTTGGACCAAAGATGATGGTGTAGTAAGAGGATCCTAGACATGTCTTGTCCCTCAAACACAAACAGATAATTATCAAATCATTCTGAATACCCAGGAAATCGACCTGAAGCCTGACAGAACAAACTGCACAACTAGAGAGAGAGAAGAGGCCACCTGGAGGAAGGTAGGGAAATGGGGAGTTGTGGTTTGGGAGAGAAACGGATCATGGTTGCTTTGGAGGGAAACGAGCCCTGTTCACAGAGAAAGGTGACAGAGCGTGGAACGCACAGGAATATGCACGAGGAGAACACTTCCCCAAAGCCATTGGCTGGGCAAAGGAGAGGGGCCAATTTTTGTCAGTTTTTGCAACCAGTGAGGCTCAAAGACAGGAGTTTTAAAGGTCGGCGGGCTTGGCTAGGATAGAGCCCAGAGGGCATTGCCCCAGTCCTGGAGAAAAGGCAGGCAAAAAACCCTAGGGCAGATGGAGCAATCTGAGGATCACCTAAGGCACACAAGGAGAGACAGTTCACCCTTCTTGAAGTGCATTTGTGAGAGGTGGCATTCACGGAGACACCTCTCTGGGGACAAAGGAGCCAATGGTCACCATTTCCCTTCCCTCTCCTGACATGGAGCATACAGAAAATCTGCTAAGGGTGGCTAACCCATACACTGGCTATTTAGCCTGCTTTGCTCCAAAACCCATGCCCTTGTGCTCTAGTGTGACTGTTCTTCTTAGTCAAAGCTTCATCCATTCCAGAGCAGCTAGACCCTACCCCAGATGACCAGCCAGTGCAGGTCCCTGCCAAAGCATGTCCCTGAAGTTTGGAGTTTTAAAAGTCAGCAGGCTTGGCTAAGATAGAGCCCAAAGTGAACTGCACTGCTACAGGCAGGGAAGCAACCCAGAGAAAGACTGCACAAAAACAGCAACTGAAATATTGCCTGTCTTTTCTGGGACATGAAAGGAAGATATTCTTTCTTCTGGGCGTGCTTCCCTGAGAACAGCAAAGCATGGCGACACCTTTCCGGGGACAAAGAAGCTGGCTGGCACCATTTCCTCCCCCACCCCTCAGCATAAGCATAAAAAGACACAATGCTAACACTGGCTGCCTAACCTGCTTACAAAAAATCCTGCCCCCTGGGCTCTGCTGGTACTACCATTCACTGACAAGTGGGCCTCAGTCCCACTGCATCAGGCTCCTTCTCCAGAAGACCAGCAGAAAACCCTTCCCACACTATATCTACCACCAGAAACTTCTACAAGGCTTCAGTTCTAGTGGAAGTAGCATCAGTGCTCATTTAACAAGCAGATGAGAGCACATCTAGTTAAAACTCATCACACTCTGGCCAAGATCCAAACACTGCCCACTGCAGGCAAGGCTTCTGGAGACCACTGGCCTGAAGGATACAGCAACCAAAACACAGTAAGAAAATGCATGCAGCATATACCACAGACAAACCCTGAAGCACCAGGCCCTCCCTGGACACTATATGGCTCTTCTTCATAAAGCCATTACTCTCAGGAGCAGGAAAGATAAGAGGCTTTTCTAACACACAAAGAAGACAAGGACTTAAACAAAATGCCACGATGGAATAATTAATCCCAAAAGAAATAATAAGAAAAGGTCACAGCCAGAGATCTAAGCAAAACAGATAAAAGTAACATGCCTGGTGGAGAATTTTAAGCAAAAATTGTAAGGATATTTGCTCGGCTACAGAAGAGCAAAGAAGACATCAGGGAGACCCATACTGCAGAGAAAAAAAGTTAAAAAACAATCAGAAAATAAAAATATAATAACTGATATTCAAAACAGATTGGATGTAACTACCACAAGGATGGAAGAAGCAGAGGGAAAATAAGTGATATAGAAGATAAAATACTGGAAAATAAGCTGAACGAAAGAAAGAAATTGTCACGGAGCATGCCAATAAACATAGGGAACTCAGCGACTCCATCAAACATAGTAACATTTGTATTACAGGAATCCCAGAAGAAGAGAGACTAAAGGGGGCAGAAGGTTTATTTGAGGAAACAATAGCTGAAGACTTCCCTAATCTGGGTAAGGAAATAGACATTGAAATCCAGGAGTCACAGAGAATTCCCAACAAAATCAACAAAAGAAGGCCAATACCATGACATATTGTAATTAAATTTGCAAAATATGTTTTTTTGCAATAGGTTTGCTGCCAGAACAGGTGTCATGAAAACCACGCTCAACCTAAACCAAAATGGGAAAGGAAAAGACTCACATCAACATCGTCATCATTGGACATGTAGATTCAGGTAAGTCTACCACTACTGGTCATCTGATCTACCAGTGTGGTGGGATCGACAAAAGAACTATCAAAGATTTTGAGAAGGAGGCTGCTGAGACGGGAAAAGGCTCCTTCAAGTATACCTGGGTTTTGGATAAACTGAAAGCTGAACATGAATGTGGTATCACCATTGATATCTCCCTGTGGAAATTCAAGACCAGCAAGTATTATGAGACTATCATTGATATCCCAGGACACAGAGACTTTATTAAAAACATGATTACAGGCATGTCTCAGGCTGACTGTGCTGTCTTGATTGTTGCTGCTGGTGTTGGTGAATTTGAAGCAAGTATCTCCAAGAATGGGCAGACCCTGGAGCATGCCCTTCTGGCTTACACACTGGGCGTAAAACAACTAACTGTTGATGTTAACAAAATGGATTCCACTGAGCCACCCTACAGCCAGAGAGATACGAGGAAATCGTTAAGGAAGTCAGCACCTACATTAAGAAAATTGGCTACAACCCCGACAAGCATTTGTGCTAATTTCTCGTTGGAATGGTGACATGCTGGAGCCAAGGGCTAACATGCCTTGGTTCAAGGGATGGAAAGCCACCCGTAAGGATGGGAATGCCAGTGGAACCACACTGCTTGAAGCTCTGGTTTGCATTCTGCTGCCAACTCGTCCAACTGACAAGCCCTTACATCTGCCTTTCCAGGACGTCTACGAAATTGGTGGTATTGGTACTGTCCCTGTGGGCTGAGTGGAGACTGGTGTTCTTAAACCTGGCACGGTGGTCAACTTTGTTCCAGTCAATGTTGTAACTGAAGTAAAGTTTGTTGAAATGCACCATGAGGCTTTGAGTGAGGCTCTTCCTGGGGACAATGTGGGCTTCAATGTCAAGAATGTATCCGTCAAAGATGTTCAACATGGCAATGTGGCTGGTGACAGAAAAAATGACCCACCCTTGGAAGCAGCTGGCTTCACAGCTCAGGTGATTATCCTGGACCATCCAGGCCAAATCAGTGCTGGATATGCACCTGTGCTGGATGGTCACACAGCTCACATTGCTTGCAAGGTTGCTGAGCTGAAGGAGAAGATAGATCATCATTCTGGAAAAAAGCTAGGAGATGGTCCCAAGTTCTTGAAATCTGGTGATGCTGCCATTGTTGATATGGTTTCTGGCAAGCCTATGTGTGTTGAGAGCATCTCTGACTATCCTCCTCTGGGCCATTTTGCTGTTTGTGACATGAGACAGACAGTTGCTGTGGGTGTCATCAAAGCAGATTGCTAGAACTGATTCATGAATTCTGTTAAATTGCAGGATAAAAATCAATGTACAGAAATCTGTTGCATTTCTATATACAAATAGTGAAGCAGCAGAAAGAAAAATCAAGGAATTAATCCCATTTACAATCGCACCAAAAACCATAAGATACCTAGGAATAAACCTAACCAAAGAGGTAAAAGAACTGTACTCTGAAAAATAGAAAACACTTATGAAAGAAATTGAACATAACAAAAAGAAATGGAATAACATTCTATGCTTATGAATTGGCAGAAAAAATATTGTTAAAATGTCTATACTACCCAAAGCAGTCTACGCATGTAATGATCTCTATCAAAGCACTGCCAGCATTTTTCACAGAGCTAGAAAAATCCTAAAATTTGTATGGAACCAGAAAGACCCCAAATAGCCAATGCAATCTTGAAAAAGAGAAGCAAAGGTGGAGGCATCACAATTCCAGACTTCAAGCTATATTGCAAAGCTTAGTGGTCAAGACAGTATGGTACTAGTGCAAAAAGAGACAAATAGATCAATGGAACAGAATAGAAAACTCAGAAATGGACCTACAGCTATATGGTCAACTTTTCTTCAACAAATCATGAAAGAATATCAAATGGGAAAAAAGAGTCTCTTCAACAAATGGTGTGAAAACTACAGTAACATGCAGAAGAATAAAACTGGACCACTTTCTTACACCATACACACACACAAACTCAAAATGGATTTAAAAATTTAATATGAGTCCTGAAACCACAATAATCCTAGCAGAGAGTACAGGCAGTAACGTCTTTGACATTGGTTATAGCAAATTCTTTCTAGATAGGTCCTCTGAGCTAAAGGAAACAAAAGTAAAAATAAACTATTTGAACTACATCAAAATAAAAAGCTTTTGCACAGCAAAGGAAACAAACAAGAAAACTAAAAGGCAACCTACAGAATGTGAGAAGATATTTGCAAATGACATATCTGATAAAGGGCTAGCATCCAAAATCTATAAAGAACTGCTAAAACTTAACACCCAGAAAACAAATAATGCAGTTAAAAAATGGGCAGAAAGCATGAATATACTTTATTCCAAAGAAGACATACAGATGGCTGATGGACACATGAAAAGATGCTCAAAATCACTCATCATCATGGAAATACAAATCAAAACTACAATGAGATATCATCTCATACCTGTCAGAATGACTAAAATTAGCAACATGGGAAACAGGTGTTGGTAAGGATGCAAAGCAAGTGAAACACTCCTACACTGTTTGTGGGAAGGCAAACTGGTGTAGCTACTCTGGAAAACAATATGGAAGCTCTTCAAAAAGTTAAAAATTGAGCTACACTATGATCCAGCAATAGCACTACTATTTACTCAAAGGATACAAAAATACTAATTGAAGGGATAAATGTACCCTGATTTTTTAAAGATTTTATTGTTTTTTTTTTTTATTTTTAAGAGAAAGAAAGAGGGGGTGCCTGGGTGGCTCAGTTGGTTAAGCGACTGCCTTCGGCTCAGGTCATGATCCTGGAGTCCCGGGATCGAGTCCCGCATCGGGCTCCCTGCTCGGCAGCGAGTCTGCTTCTCCCTCTGACCCTCCTCCCTCTCATGCTCTCTGTCTCTCATTCTCTCTGTCTCAAATAAATAAATAAAATCTTTAAAAAAAAAGAGAGAAAGAAAGAGATTAATGGGGGGGGCAGAGGGAGAGGGAGAGAGAGAATCTTAAGCAGGCTTCATGCCCAGTGTAGAGCCTGATGTGGGGCTCAATCTCACAACCCTGAGATCATGACCTGAGCTGAAATCAGGAGTCAGATGCTTAACCAATTGAGCCACCCAGGCACCACTGTACCCTGATTTTTATAGCAGCATTATCAACAAAAGCCAAATTGTGGAAAGAGCCCAGATGTCCATCGACTGATGAGTGGATAAAGAACATAGTGGTATATAAATACAATAGAATATTACTCAGCAATAATAAAGAATGAAATCTTGCCATTTGCAAGGATGTGGATGGAGCTAAAGAGTACTATGCTATGCGAAATAAGTCAGTCAGAGAATGATAAATACCATATGATTTCACTCATATGAGGAATTTGGTTGAGTGTGTGTTGGGTATTAAGGAGAGACCTTGTTGTGATGAGCACTGGATGGTGTATGTATGTGATGAATCCCTGAATTCTACACCTGAAACTAATATGGCACTGTATATTAACTAACTGGAAATTAAATAAAAACTTCAAAATAAAATAAGATATAATAAAATTTAGGAAACAAAACAAGATAAAATATATTATTTTAACCCTAAAAATCCACCAAATACCAGCATAGGAACTGGGCACTTTATATCAAAATTTAATTGTAGTAGACTGTGAGTATTGTTCTCTCCTTTGGATTACTGTAAAATTTCTAATTTTTATAATGAGATATATTATTGTTATAATAATGAAAAAAAGCAGTAAGTTATCTTTTAAAATCCCGAACTAGAAAATGAGCAATACAAAGGAAAAGATAAGTTGGGGTGAGGGCAGGGGTGGGATTCAGCCAATATAACATGCAAAAGAAAATTCAACCTAACAATTTTAAAAGACCACTTTAAAAAATAATACCCTTTTCATTTCTCAAGCTGGCAAAGATATTTTTAAAGATATATTTCAAGGGAGTATCCCAATATTCATGGCAGCAGAAATACGCCAGTTTATTTTTTTAAAAAAAAAACAGTGAGTGAAGGAGAGCAGTTAATTGTTTTTTGTGACACTCTCCTGCCACCTACAGAAAACTATTTTAAAAACAACCAAGAAATTATTACTTTGACCTAAAATCCACTGCAGCAGATATACCCCCAAATAAATAAGCAGAAGAAACTTGATATTCCTCTTGAAATTTTGGCTCCTCTGTGGTTACAGAAATAAAATGGAGATGGAGAAGTAGGAAATCACAGACCCATCTTGCAAATGCACAAATATCAAATTAAGGCAAGGAGGAGATTAATATGAACAGATGCACTGAAGCATAAGGAATAGAGACCATCTCCTGGAATGTAAGAAATAACTCATCCACTATAAAAGAACTGAAATCATACAGAGTGTATTACCTAACAAGAATGTAGTCAAACCAGAAAACAACAGAAAGACAACAGGAAAATCTCAAAACACTTGGGAAGTACGTAACACACTTAATAATCAATGGGTCAAATTAGAAATCCAAAGGAAATAAAAAATAATTAGAACTAAATGAAAATATCAGTGCAACGTAGTACAGTATATGAGATGCAACTAAAAACAGTGCTGAGAGGGAAATTTATACCACTAAATACATGTTTTAGTAAAGAAGAAAGTTCTTAAGTCTATAAATTCCTACCTTAAGAAACTATAACCCACCCTTCCATACCACTTCCATGGCCACAACCAGACTCAGTGGGTGAGTGACCTGCCCCCCCACCGCATGCCACTTCTGCAGCCACTGCCAGATCCATCTAGCAGGTGAGCACAGCCTACCAAGGTAATGTTCCTTGTGCGTCTAGCTCTGGTGGCCAAGGTGGATTTCATTTCTGGGACCAATGAGTCTAAAACAATTAGAATGTTAGTTCAAGAGACAACAAAACCTAGGGCAAACTCAAAAGATAAGGTTCATTTTTTACACAAACCCACTCCTTCAAGACTGGGAGAGATAGCTGTTTCTACCTAATACATGGAAACAAACACAGAGAGCCATGTAAAATAAAGAATATGAAACATGTTCCAAACAAAAGAACAAGAAGAAAACACTGGGGGGAAAACCTTAGTGGAATAGACATAAGTAATTTATCTGATAAGAACTCAAAGTAATAGTCATAAGGATGTTCACTGAACTCAGGAGAAGAATGGCTGAACACAGTGAAAATCCCGCAAAGAGATAGGAAATATAAGAAAATAACAAACAGAAGTCAGACAGTTGAAGGTTAAAGTAACTAAACAACAAAAAAAATATACACCAGAATGATTCAGCAGTGGACCAGATGAAGAAGAAGAAAAAATTAGTAAGAAAGGGTAGAGGAACTCACCCAAACAGGGCAACAAAAAACGAAGGCAAAAAATGAAGATAGCTTAAGGGATGTATGTGAGAACATCATGCAGAATAACATTTGCATTATAGGGGTCTCAGGAGGAAAAAAGACAAAGAGAAAACATATTGGAAGAAATAATAGCTGAAAACTTCTCTAGCCTGGGGAAGAAAACAGAAACCTAGATCCAGGAAGTCTACAGAGTTCAAAATAAGATGAAACCAAAGAGACTCACACCAAGACACATTATATTTAAACTGTCAAAAGTTAAAGATTAAGACAGAGTATTAAAAGCAGCAAGAAGAAACAACTTGTTATATACAAGGGTACCCCCATGAGATTATCAGCAGATTTTTCACCAAAAACTTTGCAGGCCAGAGTATACTGGCATGATATATTCAAAGTGTTGGGGAAAAAAAACCCTTCAATCTAAGAATACTCTACCTGGTGAGATTAGCATTAAGAATTGAAGGAAATCACAAGTTTCCCAGATAAGCATAAGCTAAAGGAGTTCACCACCATTTAAACTGGCCCCACAAGAAATGTTGAAGAGACTGCTTTAGCCTGAAAAGAAAACACACTAATTAGCAAAGAGAAAATGTATGAAAGTAAAAATTTCACAAATAAAGGTAAATGTATATTAAAGGAAGTGGATTAAACATTAATAAAGCTAGTGTGAAGGTTTAAAAGACAAAAGCTCTAAAAATAAGTATAACTATGTAAATCCTCAATCAGGTATTAGAATACCAAATTCAGCAATACATTGAAAACATCATACACCAATATCAAGTGGGATTTATTCCAGGGATGCAACCCAGTTCAAAATCTGCAAATATGTTAACATGATACATCACATTAACAAAGTGAAAAATAAAAATCATATGATGAATTCAATAAATACAGAAAAAGCAGTTGACAAATTCAACATGCACTTAAGATAAAAACTCTCAACAGAGGTGGTATGGAAGGAATGTACCTCAACATAATTAAAGCCATATAAGTCAAGACAGCAGCTATCATCATACTCAATGGTGAAGAGATGAAAGTTTTACTTTCAGGTCAAGAGCAATATAAGGATGCCCAGTCTCACCACTTTTATTCAACATAGAAATGGAAGTCTTAGCCAGAGCAATTAGGCAGGAAAATGGTAAAAGGTAGCCATACGGGAAAGAAAGAAGTAAAACTGTAACTATTGGCCAATGACACGATTTTAGACTCCACCAAAAAACCCAGAACTAATAAATTCAGTAAAGTTGCAAGGTATAAAATCAATGTACAAAAATCTGTTGCATACTTACATATTAACAATGAACTATCATAAAAAGAAATTAAGAAAACAGCTCATCCCATTTATCCCCCAAATCCCATTTACAATTGCATCAAAAATAATAAATATCAAGGAATAAATTTAATCAAGGTGGGTAAGATCCTATACACTGAAAAATATAGGACACTAATTAAAGAAATTGAAAAAAACACAAATAAATGGAAAGATATTCTATGCTCAAAGATAGGAAAAATCACCATTTTTCTGATATCCATATTACCAAAAGCAATCTACAGATTCAATGCAATCTCTAACAAAATTCCAATAACATTTTTCACAGAAATGGAACAAACAATACTAAAATTTGTGTGGGACTACAAAAGGTCCTGAACAACCAAAGCAATCTTGAGAAAGAAGAACAAAGCTGGAGTCAATACATTGCTAGATTTCAAACTATATTACAAAGTTATAGTAATCTAAACAATATGACATTGACATAAAAATAGACACATAGATCAATGAAACAGAACGGAGACTTCAAAAATAAAGGCATGCATAACCGGTCAATTAACTTACAACAAAGGAAGCAAGAATACACAATGGGAAAGGAATAGTCTCTTCAATAAATGGTGTTGGGAAAATTGGTCAGCCGCATGCAATGGAATGAAGCTGGACCAATATCTTTAAAATTTTTTTATTTTATTTTATTTTATTTTATTTAAGATTTTTTAAAATTTATTTATTTGATAGAGAGGGACAGAGTGAGAGAGGGAACACAAGCAGGGGCAGTGGGAGAGGGAGAAACAGGCTCCCCGCTGAGCAGGGAGCCCGACAAAGGGCTCGATCCCAGGACCCTGGGATCATGACCTGAGCTGAAGGCAGACACTCAACGACTGAGCCACCCAGGTGCCCCTAAAATTTTTTTAGAGATTTTATTTATTTATTTGAGAGAGAGAGAGAGAGAGAACATGAGCAGGGCGGGGGAGGAGCAGAAGGACAGGCAGAAGCAGACTCCCTGCTGAGGAGGGAGATCAACAGATGACTCAGTCTTAAGACCCTGAGATCATGACCTGAGCCTAATGCAGATTCTTAACTGACTGAGCCACCCAGGTACCCCAGACCATATCTTATACCACACACAAAAATTACCTCAAAATAACAGTTGAGATGTATTTTGACATGAATTCTGAGAATTAATAAGGGAAATAGAATCCACAGAACTTTCTGACTAACTGGATATGGGAAATAAAGAAGAATCAGGATTCCAGTATGAGTCCCAAATTTCAGAATAAGATTTGGGAATGCATGCATTGAGCTAAAAAACAAAACAAAAACAAAAACAAACAAAACAACAACAACAAGAGGAGGGATGATGAGTTGAATTTGAGGAGCTGAGTTTGAAGAGCCTATGGGACATTCAGATGGAGTTGACTAGTTAGAGGGAGATCTGATCAGAGAGATAAATCTGATAGCTGTTTCTTTAGGTTTAAATGAGCTGTTCAAAGGAAACTATGAAGAACTGTAAAGACACAAAGATCAGCAGGCCAAAGAAAGAACTATTTATGAAGAAGAAAAAAGGCAGGAAAAAAAAGAGTAAAACAGAGAGAGAGCAAGGTGAATCGTGTCCAATACCCTGGGTTGAGTACACTAAGCCCACAGTGTCGAGAGGTCATTGACAACCTTAGCAAGAGCAGTTTTAGTGGAATGGTGAGGGCAGAAGTCCGATGGCAGCGGGCTGAGAAGGGAGTGGGAGTTACAGAAGAGATGGCAATGACCACAGAAAGTTCTTCCAAAGAGTTGAAGCTAGAAAGAGACATGAGGTCCAGGGACTTTTTAAAATTGTGGTGAAATACACGATACAGAAAAATTTACCCCCTCAACCATTTCTAAGTATACAGTTCAATAGTGCGAAGTATATCCATATTGCTGTGAGACAGAACTAGTTCCTCTTGCAAAACAGAAAAGCTGCACCCACTGAAAACGACTTCCCATTTCCCCCTCCCCCCCAACCCCTGGCAACGACCACCTATCTGATTCTATGAGTTTGACTCCTTTAGATACCTCATGTAAGTGCAATGATATAGTATTTGTCTTTTTGTGACTGGCTTGTTTCACTTAGTATAATGTCCTCAAGGTTCATCCATGTTGTTGCCAGGGGACAGTATTGCCTTTGTTTTTAAGACTGAATAATATTCCATTGTGTATATATATATATATACACATATATATATATACACACACACACACACACACATACACACACCACATTTTGTTTATCCATTCACCCGTCGATGAGTATTTGGGTTGCTTCCACCTTTTGGCTATCATGAGTAATGTTGCTATGAACATGGGTGTGAAAATAGCACTTTGACACCCTGTTTTCAATTCTTTGGGATTTACACCCAGAAGTGAGATTATATTTTTTAATTTTCTGAGGAAGCTCAGGGACTTTTTAAAATTATTATTTTAGGTTTAGAGAGACTTAAATGTGCTTGCTGGGGAATTGGCCTTATAGAAAAGACTGTCCTGGAGGGTGAGCTGGGTGTATGTCCAGAGAAACTGAATGAAGACAGGTAGCAGAAAGAGGAAATTGAGGTGTTCCCTCCAGAAGCGTTCTGTTTTCTCTATGAAGCATGAGAAGGCAGCTGAGAGCAAGAGGGAATGTGTTAAAAGTCTTGTCCTGAGAAGAGTGTCTTAGAAGTCCTGCACAGCAGCTCAGAGGAAAGGGAGAACCGATCTAAAGGAGATGGAGGGACGTTTTCAGGGAATAGCTAAAACTAGAGGACATGATTCTGCAAGGATAGCAGTCTGTACGTAACCCAGAGGTTTGAATGTAAGATGGGTCATCCGCACGGATGCTGGACGTTAGTGAATGTGGAGGCCTGACCAGGAGGTCAGTAGACAACAGTAAAGTGGAAGGGTAGGCTCACGATGATGGCCAAATCTGTACATAACAACCGAATAGGAATAGAATCTTAAGAAACACAACTGACCTTTTACCTGAGAAAGCACTTACGTAATTCGCTTTATCTAATACTTTGGGCACATTACTTGCCTTTAAATTTAAAAAAAAAACTTATTATGATTATTATGTATACTATGCACATGGTTTGTTAGAATTATTTTACTTTTTTTTTAACCAGGGAACTTCTCGCTGCTCAAATATTCACAGCCTTAGATACTCTCACGGAGCAGGAATTGGGGTCCTCACAAGATTGGAAGATCTGTACCCTCAAACAGCAGGAGACAAAACTGTCATCCAGAGCCTTTCCCGTTGCCAGGCCAGGCAGAGCTATCAAAATAAGCATCGGCCTTTGCACTCACACCTATTGTTTCAGATGGACTCAAGGCAGCTGGCTATTAAAATAAGGGAAAGAGGAGTGGGCCAGGAACAAAAGATAGTACCTAAGAGGGGAGAGTTGGTGGACTTTAAGAACTATATTGAAGAGGGTTGCCTGAGTGGCTCAGTCATTAAGCGTCTGCCTTCAGGTCAGGTCATGATCCCAGGGTCCTGGGATCGAGCCCCACATCGGGCTCCCTACTCAGCGGGAAGCCTGCTTCTCCCTCTCCCACTCCCCCTGCTTGTGTTCCCTCTCTCGCTGTGTCTCTCTCTCAAATAAATAAATAAAATCTTTAAAAAAAAAAAAAGAACTATATTGAAGAAAGACCTTTTGGTGTGGGGTAAGAAAAATGGAGATGGAAGTTCAACTGGGATGATTCTCTTTTCTGGAAGGGCACCACTGAGTTGACCTTCAGCTTCCTTCTAAGACAGGTAATGTGGACATGCCATGGGTAGAGCCAAAGGCATCACCAGTCCTGATTAAGGTGCTGAGGTATCGGTAATGTCAGGGATGACAGGGGTGTGGAGGAAATGAAAGCTATAATTGCTGGAGCTACGGTGCCATAGGGTAGGAAGAAGGCATCTTACCTGTAAGGAAAGCATCTTCGGTTTTCAAATATGTTTGTCATTGGCAAGGCAGTTGGGTGAGTGCTGCTATTTGCAGGTGGTAAAGCCATGTAGAAACTCCTTAAAAATATGGATCACGTGGTCTTGGTGGCTGTCGGATTAGATGGGAAGACAAACTCGAAGGACCTTGCAACTGGTCATTAAAAGTTGGGAGGAAAAATAGGAGTATGGTCAGAAACCATGTAAGTTAGTCTACCGTGAAAATATAAAATCTGGATAATAAAAGTGTTTTCTGTGATAGGTGTGGTTCATAATACCCACAGGGGTTGACTCATCTTATAGTAAGTGTGTTTCATGCCAAGACAGGATGTTAGAGATGACATCTTGAGTGACTGAGTCCACAGGGTGTGTTCTATGGTCAGGAGGGAGTGCAACAGTGACACCAGGATGCTGTCCCAGATTGGAACTTGTCCCAGAAACCTAACTGTAACACAGCCTCAAAATACATAAAGCAAAAATTGAAAGAATTACAAGCAGAAATGGACAAATCCAGTAAAATAGTGGAATATTTTAACATGTCTCTCAGCGGTTAACTGTTCAAACAGCCAATAACTTAATAAGAATTTAGTAGAAGTTTTGAACATGTGAACAAACTTGACTTAATGGATAAATTCTGAGCCCTGAACCCAACAATTCTGTAATACACGTTACTGTCAAACATCTGTGCAACCGGTATAATAAATGTATTGTTGGGGGTGCCTGGGTGGTGGCTCAGTCCATTCAGCATCTGACTTTGGCTCAGGTCATGATCTCAGGGTCCTAGAATGGAGCCCCGCATCGGGCTCCACACTCAGCGGGGAGTCTGCTTCTCTCTCTCCCTCTCCCTCTTCCCCTCTCCCTGCTCATGCCCCCCCCAAATAAATAGTCTTAAATAAATAAAGTCTTAAACAAATAAATATATTAACATGTGGCAAAGTGCATCTCATTAAAAAAAAAAAAAAAGGAACGAAGAGTCCAATTCATGCAGACGGGCTAGAAGCCATAAATGGTATGAGGTAGGGTGTCCTGGGACAATGAGGTCACTGAGATATGAAACAGGAATCGAGCAGCTAAATAGGCAGATAGTATTCAGGGGTGTGGTTCTCATGGACTGTTTGGCTATTGGACTAAAGACAGGAAAGCAAATTCGACTGACCTCGAAACTTGTGACTAAAAGTTGAGAGGGAAAAAAACAAAAACAAAAACAAAAAACAACCGGGGCTGTGGTCAGAAATCACGTGAGAGAGTGTTCCGTGAAAACAGAAAACCTGATTTACAAAATGTAGCAAGGGCCAGGTAAAAGAGATGGTTGGTGCCATCTTGCTGAAGCTGTCGCATGTGAGTGGGGTGATCATATTCCAGGACTGTTTTGTGGTCGGGAGGAAGTACACCGGCCCCTTAAGATGCCGTCCTGGCCATCTGACACAGTTGTTACAGGAGGTGACGCCCAAGGCACTGCGTTCCTTTTGTTCCTTTTGACACAGGGACTCACAAGTCCCTGAAAATCTTGCTCTGTCTTGGGTTGCAGTAGCCAGAAAGGGTTGACATCGTGACATCGACACCACCACTACCTCTCCCTCACTGAAACACAGGTGCAACCATTCACTAGCCTCCATAAGTCCCTCTCAGCTTTGTGTCATGTCCACAGTCTCACCTCCATCCTGCCCCCTTACCATCAAAAGTAGCTCTAGTGTTCCCAGGGTTGCTGTGATAAGATAGTGCTGCGAGGCTGGCCATGGACTCCAGCTACTGCTCTTTGGTTGCTGATGAACAGATTTGCTTCTCAGGAAGGAAAACTCAAGAAACACCATGTAATATCCATAATACCAATCAGTGATGAACTTGGACCTTGAATCAAGTCTTAATTCCTCCATCTACTGTTTTTGTACAGGGTCCCTCTCCCTCCCCCTCTCCCTCCCTCCCTCTTTCTCTTTTTCAAATATTAAATGAAGCAGCATACTCAACTTGTAGCGTTATTCTGAGATGAATGATGTAGTGTGAAACCTGATTTAGAAAAGCTGCTCAGTTCATGAAAACTATGATTTATTTACTATTAATCAGTAGCTGTATGAAGAAAGGAGGGGCTGCTCCCTGCTGCCACCAGCAGCACAACTTAAAGTCAGAAGGCCTGCACGATCCCTGAATACTATACCAGGGACCAAGAGACAATTCAGGCTCCTTGTCCAGAAACAACAACAACAACAACAAGGGACAAACTGAAAGTGAAGCCGACACATCAGCAGATGTTTGATCATTCTACCCTAAAGAAACTCTGGCTAATTTGATTGAGTTCTGAGTCTGTTTTGCAGTAGTTGACCAACCACCTATGAGACTAGCCAAGACTGGAACTAAATCGGGAAGAATTCTTGCAGCTGCGTGGAAGGGACCAAGAGTGAACGAGAGTAACCTCTGTGACGACGCACCCCGAGACCTCTCCCGTTCATCATGCTTGTGCCACCATTTTCTGAACATGGGTCCCATGAAGAGGCATGATTCTCCAGTGCACATGCTCAGAAAGGAGGACACCTCCCTTTGTCCCTATGTGCAGTCAGGATATTCCATTCCACCCTCCATACCCCTTGACATGCTGACCCTCTTTGTCTTCCTAATTTTTCACAGGCAGTAGATACCTCATGAAATTTTTCATTCAATCTCCAGTATTTGTTGATAACCTACTCAGAGGTGTGCCCATATGTGGCTAAGCCCTAGGGATATAAGAGTGAATAATGCAGGGTGCCTTCTCACAAGGCACTCATCCTAGTGAGAGATATGGTTACATGGAAACTGATCACTAAAAAAAAAAAAAAAAAAGATAGTAGTGATTGGAATGATAGAGATTCCATGGAGTAATACAGCGGCTGACCTGTATTAGAGGAGTTCCATGGTTATTTGTTGGATGAATGGATCGATAACAATACATCCAGGGCATTATGGGAAGACAGAGAAGGGTTCTGAGCTATCCTTGGGGGATGGTGGAATCAGCTCAACTGAAGTGAACACATTTGGGGCTAAGTTCCGAGCTTCTCCTTTTTTTATTATTATTTTTTAATTAATTATTTTTTTAAGATCTTATTTATTTGACAGAGAGAGACACAGCGAGAGAGGGAACACAAGCAGAGGGAGTGGGAGAGGGAGAAGCAGGCTTCCCGTGGAGCAGGGAGCCCCATGTGGGGCTCGATCCCAGGACCCTGGGATCATGACCCCAGCCGAAGGCAGACGCTTAACAACTGAACCACACAGGCGCCCCACGTTAGGAGCTTCTGATGCATTAAGTTTCCAAGAAAATTCTGGGAATGTTGATTTAATATTGTTCATGAATAAGGGTAAGGAAATAATCATTCTGTGAACTGCAGAATCTGGATCACATGGGACTCAGACTGCCCCATACCAGTCAGTGTGTGTGTGTGTGTGTGCGCGCGCGTGTGTGTGTGCGCACGCATGTGTGTGTGTGTGTCTGTGAGTAGATGTTTAAGAGAGAAGGTGCCTCCCTTCAAAGGGATTTGAAATCAGGTCAGATGTAAAAATCACCTCCTCCTTGGAAATTACCAACCTTATTCCCCTCTTCAGTCTCAGGGCCATGATGGTTTGTGGTTAATGTATGTCATCTTGTATTTCAGAGGCACCTGAATTTTCTTATCTGTGTGACATTAGGCAGGTTTCTAAAGCTCACAGAGCCTTGGTTTCCTCACTTCAAAAGTGGAGCCAAACTATAGAGAGAGCCAAGACGTCCATCAACAGATGAATGGATAAAGAAGATGTGGTATATATATATACAATGAAATATTATGCAGCCATCAAAAAAAAAAAAAAACCCGAAATCTTGTCATTTGCAACAACGTGTGGATGGAACTAGAGGGTATTATGCTGAGCGAAATAAGTCAATCAGAGAAAGACATGTATCATATGATCTCACTGATATGAGGAATTCTTAATCTCAGGAAACAAACTGAGGGATTCTGGAGTGGTGGGGGGGAGGGATGGGGTAGCTGGGTGATGGACATTGGGGAGGGTATGTGCTATGGTGAGCGCTGTGAATTGTGTAAGACTGATGAATCACAGACCTGTACCTCTGAAACAATACATTGTATGTTGAAGAAGAAGAAGAAGAAGAAGGAGGAGGAGGAGGAGGAGGAGGAGGAGAAGAAGAAGGAGAAATAGTAGGAAGGGAAAAATGAAGAGGGGGAAATCGGAGGAGGAGATGAACCACGAGAGACTATGGACTCTGAGAAACAAACTGAGGGTTCTAGGGGGGAGGGGGGTGGGGGGATGGGTTAGCCTGGTGGTGGGTATTAAAGAGGGCACGTAGTGAATGAAGCACTGGGTGTTATACGCAAACAATGACTCATGGAACACTACCTCAAAAACTAATGATGTAATGTATGGTGATTGACATAACATAATAAAATTAAATTTTAAAAAGTGGAGGTAATAGTCACACTTGCTTCGCTTGGTTGTTTTGATGATGGCATTACATAATGAGTGAACATAGGAACTCTTCGCACAAGGCCTGGAGCCTAGTAAATGCTCAGTAAATTCTTAATCATTCAGAATGCCATGGACTTTCCAGACATAGCTCAGACTGACGCTCTGAGATTCTTTTTTTTTTTTTTTTTTCTTGGCAAAGTTTCCTTTGTTCCACACCTGCTACCAGAGAGGGAAGCCTGGGGCAATGAAGGGGAGAAATAGGCACAAGTTAGGCATGGTACTTGTGGGTCTAGCTGCAACTTCCTGGTGCTACGGTGAACTAGGGCTGTCACATTGGTTGGGCGTAGACCCCAGTCATGCCTGTCTTGCTGCAGTGGGTCATAACTTTTCCTCAAGGGAAGCTCTGAAAGCTTCACTAAGCAAGCACAATACCAGAATGTTATCATCAGGACTTTGGGCTTTAGAGGCAGCAGCCATGGGTTTCAAAAAGAAAACTGAACTAAGCCCATGGCTGGTCTCTATACATAGTCACTTTTTTCTCTTTCCCTTCTTTCCTTCCTTTGTCTGTATCCTCTGTGTGTGTGTCTCTGTCTCTCTGTTTCTCTCTCCCTCCTCCCTCCCTCTCTCTGCTCCTCTACCTCTGCTCCTTCTTTCCTTTTTTGCTTTCTTATAATCACAGAACATTCTTTATAGAAACATAAAACAGTTTCTAATGGTATTACCACTTGATAATCCAAGCCCCATCTCTAAATTTTCTCAGCTAGAAATGTGGTAAAGTTTTTGTTTCAGTTGTGTGTGTGTGTGTGTGTGTGTGTGTATGTGTTTCCCTAAATGATCAGAACAATTTGGTCATTTAGGACTTGGATCAATTCTTTACTCAGAGCCCTCTGAAGCCTGCCCCATGCCCATGTTTCAGATCTCCTTTGTCATTCCATTTCATTCCATTCCATTCCATTCTTGGGTGAGGATAAGGAATCTTATGTCAGGATATACCATCAAGCCTGTCCATGCCCAAGCCTGGTGATAACCTCAGTGGCCATCACACACCCTGGCTGGAGCGGCTGAATACGTTGATGCAGAGCTTGCTAGGAGTTCTGGAGCATCCAGAGAAGAGGCAGGGATGAGATTGGTGGTGAGCCTGTTCTGCTGACCTGGTGTTAACCCTGTTTTTATTCAGCCACATCTACAAAAGATTCTGGGGCTCTGGACCCAGGTATCACCAGCAGATTTCTCTGAGAGTGGCTCCTGTGGGGCTTGCTGGCACAGGGGCATCCTGTGGTCTGACCACAGGCCCACCAGTTGCACATGGTGGTCACCCACCATGAAAGGGAGCCGTTTGGCCTGTGCTGAGTGATTGGCACTGCTTCATAACTCTTATTATGGAAACAACTCTTTCAGTTTTTACTCTCAGCCCCTCATTGGATTCCTAGCTGATCCCATGGGAACTGGGCCAGGGGACAAACCTGAGTAAGGCATAGCACCACTTCCCTCAAACAGCCACAGTGCTGTTAGTGGCCCAGGCCAGACTTCCTGGTTCTCTGTTCCTTAGGATGTCATTTCCTAGTATCCTTTTCCGTCCCTAAACCAAATAGTCCTCTGATAGAAAAAGAAATGATATCTCACTGTGACTAAATTTCTTTTCGTTTTGTTTTGTTTTTATTGCCTAACCAAAAAACAGACTCTTAACTGTAAAGAACAAGCTGATGGTTACCAGAAGGGAGGTGGGGGGTGTGGGGGTGGGTGGGTTAAATGAGTGATGGGTAGGGCGCCTGGGTGGCTCAGATGGTTAAGCGTCTGCCTTCGGCTCAGGTCATGATCTCAGGGTCCTGGGATCGAGTCCCGCATCGGGTTCCTGCTCAGTGCAGAGCCTGCTTCTCCCTCTCCCTCTGCCACTCCCTCTGCTTGTGCTCTTCTATCTCTCTGTCAAATAAATAAATAAAAATCTTTAAAAAAAATATGAGTGATGGGTATTAACAAGGGCACTTGTTGTGATGAGCACTGGGTGTTGTATGAGAGGGCTGAACCACAATATTGGACACCTGAAACTAGTATTACACTGCATGTCCACTCACCGGAATTTAAATGAAAACTTTAAAAAAATAAATAATTTTTTAAAATTTTTTTTTTTTATTGCCTGACTAATGTTGGGGTAAGTGTCTTTTTCCCGTGAAGGATGGGTGTGTGGCCAGGGGGCAGGAAGGCCGTTTCTGCAGATCTTCACACGTGCTCAGCAATGTCTGGAGTGCAGCAGGGGACACCACTGAATCTCATGGTAGTGGGTTACAGTCTACATTATCTTACTCCCATAGGAAAGAGACCAGTGGGGAGTAAATTAAGAACAAAGAGTGGTTATACATTGGTTGTGGAATTATGGTTGATCTTTTAATTCATTCTGCTAACTTTCCCCAACTTTCCAAGTTTTCTCTGGTGAGGATGTCAAGTCCACATGGTGGGTTCAACACAAGAACAAGATCTGGAAGGAAGGGCTGGCACTGCTGGTCAGAGAAGACTGAGTGAACTAGCTCCAGAGGCATTGCCTGAGGCCATTCCCTGAGGTGAAAGGAAGCAAGAGAGAGAAACCTCTGGGCCTTGACCCTGAACCGTCACGTAATAATTCATGACCCTCAAACTATTTGTGCCCCACTGGCTTTCCTGTGCACCTCCAAATTGATGAAATCCCATACCATGGGTTTCCAGAGGCCTGGATTTCCAAGGATTCGCTCATTAGAATGTTTTGACCTATTGGAAGTGCCACAGTGCCATTGAAAGTCTAGCCTCTCTCTCTCTCTCTCTTTTTTTTAAGATTTTATTTATTTATTTGACAGAGACAGAGACAGCGACGGCGGGAACACAAGCAGGGGGAGTGAGAGAGGGAGAAGCAGGCTTCCCGCTGAGCAGGGAGCCCGATGTGGGGCTCGATCCCAGGACTCTGGGATCATGACCTGAGCCGAAGGCAGCCGCTTAACAAGACTGAGCCACCCAGGTGCCCCGAAAGTCTAGCCTCTCTTGTATTGCATATACTCCACTTCCCCATCCTGGGTTAGCAGTGCACGTTGTGGGAAATTATCCAAGTAGGGAGGGGACGGTCGTACCGGATGGGCTGGAGGAGGGAGCCTTGGAAGTTCGGTGGACTCACATGGACAGAAAAAGCCAGAGATAAATGACCATAAGGATGATGATTGTTGTTGTCTAGTGAGGCCCCAGTAAATAGGCTCAGAGTTTCTTTTTCTGGCAGGCAATGTGGATGCGCTAAGATGGAAGGTAGTTGTCATCACCAATCTAACGGTCTCGGTGGTGTGGCTGGTGACCGTATTTCTTCTCAGAGGGTGAGCTGTAGAACAAGAATTTAGCATTGACCAGACAGGTACACCAGCGACGCTATTGGTGGAAAGTGTAGCGATCTATATATATCTATATCTATATCTTCTATATATATAACGTGTATATATATATATATATATACACGTTAAAGCACATGTGAAGATCTGCAGAAATGCATAACATGTAATTTAGATATAGATAGATATATAGGATATGACTGACAGATAAGCTTCATTCAAATGTTGGCATGAACAAGGCATAAGCAGGCTTGGAGAGCCATCATGCTTCGCCATCAAAAGCTGGGTTAAAAAAAAAAAAAAAAGTCTACGGCTGTGGTCACACATCATGGGGTTCAACCACCCCAGAAACAGAAGATTTTATTAAAAGCATAAGCTGGCTCCAGTTTGACTAGGGTAGAGTGCGTGAAGGGAAGAGGAGGCCAGAGAATTAGCCAGGAATTAAATCTGGTAGAGTCTTTCCAGGCCAAGGACTGGGCTTTTACTCTGGGTGAGATCAGAAGCCATTGGCAGGCTTTGAGCTGAGGAATCACACAGCTTACAAAGTACATCAATGCCAAAGAAAATCAGAGTTTTAATAGATATATTGGGTGAGGAAATCAAGGCCAAATTAAAATGTGAAAGTCTAATCAGATGACTGATCTGAACACAAAGCACATGCCATGAGGTCCTACACATTTACTGCCAGTTGGCCGGAGATGTCGATCTACGTTTTCAAGCTGCCTAAATGGAAAGAGGGAACCGTGATCGCCAGCAGGAGTCACGGTATCCCTGAGGTCAAACCTGCATGACCGCACAGAAGGAATGACCATGCTTTTCCCTGAGGTAGGTTTCTCCCATAAGTCATCCTAGGGAGGTTGCTGTGTAATGAGTGAACTTCCTCTTCAACATTTTCCTAACACCAGGTACAGCAACGACATTCATGGAGATATTCTTTACAACACTCTCAGTGTGGGTACAGTTGAGCAAAAGTAGTTTGTTTCCTTACCCTCACCACCACTACCAAAGTGTTTGTGAACACTGTTCATTTATTCATGAGTGCCCTACTGTGTTTGCTTCGCTTGTCTGTTTCGCCGTTCGGTGCACCATTTATCGTCTGCTTCTGTTCCTTAGAGTTATTTACCCTTTGCCTGTTACGTGTGTTGGAAATATTTTTCTTTGTCTTGGGACTTCGTTGATGATGGTGCAACCATAAGGGGAAACTGAGGGAAACATAATTTTGTGGGGGACATGAACATCTCCCTCTCGTTGTTCCCCGGATCAAAAAAAAAAAAAAAATTGAGTAAACGCGGAGGATGTTGGTAATAGATATTTACTCGTGCAACAAACATTCATTGAGCACCTCCTCCATGCCAGTCACTCTTGAGACAAATCAGTGAACAATCAGACACACATACTAAACAACAGCCACAACCACCACCCTGGCTTTGAAGAGCTTGCTTTCTAGTGGGCAGAGACGAGCAGACAATCATAATAAGGAAGTAAATTACATAACGTGTTGAAAGAACAAAATAAGACAAGGTAAAGGGGAATTGTATGTGTGGTGGGGAGGGGCATTTGAAATAGGATGTTTAGGGGTAAGCCACACTGAAAGGTGACATTTAATCAAAGACATAAAAGAGATGAGGGAAGGAGTCATGCAGACATCTGGGGGAAAGGATGCTCCAGGCTGAAAGAACAGATAGATGGTGCCCAAGCCGCTTCTTTAGGAGCAGTAAGAAGGTCACTGTGGCCAAAGGGGAATGAGAAAGGAGGAGAGCACTACGAGATAAGGTAAGAGAGGTAACTAGTGGACACATCACGTATGGCCTTGTAGGCAATTCTAAGGACTCTTACTCTACCCTGAGGGCAATGAAAGCTGTTGGTTTTAAGCAGAGGCATTATATGATCTGATTATATGTTGTAATAGCATTATTCTGGCTGCCGGATTGACTATCAGTGGGCCAGTTTGGAGGGGGGTGGCGGGTGGCGGGTGGCGGGCGGGAGGGTAAAGCAGAGAAAGAAGTCAGGAAACAGTTTCAGTATGCTGCGTTGGGGGGGGGGGTGCGGCGCGGGGACCGATGGCAGCTTGTCACAGGATGTTAGTAGTGGAGGTGGTGAGAAGCGGTCAGATTCTGGGCATATTTTGTTCCAAAGACCTCACGGGCTCTCCTGACAGGTTGAAAATGAGGGGTGAGTCCAGCAGCATAGTGAGGGATCACTCTCAAGTCTATGGCACAACAACTGATTGAATAGAGTTGCCATTACCCTGCAGTGGAAAATACTGCAGCTGAAGAAGGTTCATAGGGGAAGATGGGGGAGCTCAATTTTGGACTTGTTGATTCGGGTTGACTCCTATTGCAGTGTTCTCAATGAACTAGAAAGGGAGGTCATCAGCTCAGAGTGAGGATGGGAGAGACAGTGTTGGAGGTTTGAAGAGAGAAAATAAGTTGTGAAATAGAAGGGTGGATGGGGATGGGGGCATGAGAAAAATAAGTGGCTTGAGCATTGGAACTAAGTATCTTGTGGAAAGGTGTTTTAGTTTAACTAGTGGCACTGGGTGTTCAAGATCAGACAATGTTCACTCTTTATGATCCAGTCAGAAAACTGTAGCTCTTGCTGGCCTTCTGGCCTGTGAATACACGTTTGCTCTGGCTGGAGAGGGCGGTAGGGATAGGCCTGAGTGAAGAAATCAGTTATCTGTGTTTACACTTACTTCCTCAGTTGCGCTGAAGAAGCAGAGATGGGCCCAAGACATGCTAGAACACATTTCTCCTGGACTCCGAGCTTATGCAAGACTGCACTTTGAGGTTTGCTTGCAGAGAAAGAGCTCACACCATTAGGCAATTTGTCCCAAATCTGAAAGCGAGAGACAAGTAGGAAAGGGCATTCAGAGGCTGAAGAAGGAAACCAGTAAGCCCCACCATCTTATACCAGTGGGGGATAAGTAGGGACTGGCTTATGAACAAGTTTCAAAGCCCTGCCGGCCTGCTTGGTCCAAACTGCTGTATGAATATTTACAGATCCTACAAAGTGCTCCGTTTGAGACCCTGATGCCGGTATGGAGGGACTAAGAGCCATGCTACAACTAGAAGAGGGAAGACTTCTCTAAGTACCTCCCTAAGTTTAAGCATGTCAGAGAACAGGAATGTATATACCCTTTCCCCAAGTTGGAACTTCTTCTTCTAAACCAGACAAACACAGAAATTCTCCTGTTTTACGTATGTATATATACACACATATTAAATATAACATATCACATATATTATAATTACATTAATTATATTATATCATCATTTTGCATATATTACACATTACGTATTACATATGTTCTGTTATTATATGATTATATTAATTATATTATATTATTATGTATAATTATATATTATACTATTATATTTAAATATTCTATATTAATGTTAGATGATTGAAATAAATACATAAAATTTATAGATTTGTGTGTATGTCTCGACACACATATATGTATATGCGCACATACATATACTTGTATCTATCCACATATATATATATGTGGAGATATATATATATATATATATATATATATATATGTATGGAATGGATTTTTCTTCCAGATGAGACCTCCCTCAGATCTTCTTACTTACGGGTTCGCTGATGGCAAATCAGATGCAAGGGAGGGTGGAAATACTGACTGAAATAAACTTAAACTTGGGCCTATAAGCAAACCCCACACAAAGCATTATCAGACAAATGAAAACTCAAGGGAGGCCATAAGGCCATTTGACTCACTGTCTACCCAATTTTCCGAGGAATTAGAAGTTGTGGCTGCAAAGTAGCCGGCAAAAGGGCCTCCCCGTGCCCCCTCCACCACCAACCTATACTGAAGCCGGGTACCTGGGTCCATGGGTCTTAGAGGGGCAGCCTTCCCCACCAGTTCCCCAAGGGTTGGAAGACTGTATCTAGGACCACATTACTGCTGGTCAGCCGACCCTCTGGCTCCATGTAGTTAGTGCACCAGGCAGTGTTCTCCTTCATTTCACCACCAGATGGAGATGCTCTGCCTCCCTTTTCCCTGAATTCCATACGCCAGGGAGGCTGGACATTCCACCACAGTACTGAGTCCTCCCCTTTGAGCTCCTGGCAGGGAGCACGGGAGAATTACACAGAGGCTTCTCTCTGTCTGCGCTGCTGTGAGCTACAGCGGTGGTCGGCCATCTCCATGGCCCTTTTTATTTTCCTGAACTTCATGGAGAAATTGATGAGTACCAGGTGGCCCGCCTGGGTTTCCTGTGGTTTCCGGCTTTCTGGAGTTGCACAAGCACCGTGCTTCCTAGTCACCCTTGCCATCGGCCCTCCCCAAAGCAGAGATTCGTGTAGCCACTGAAACTCGGTGAGGATAAGTCAATAGCTGATAATTAGTGGGATATATCCTGGTGGTGGTGACTACAAGAGCTATTGTTTGGGATACGGGTTACCACCCGCCCCCCGCCTCCATAATCTACAGAGGCCTTAAAGGGCTGGAACCTACAAAAGCAAAGTTCTGGGAACACTTTGGCCAGGAGGGCCGGGCATTTAAGGAGCAGCATCCCACACCCCTGTACTATCTACCTGGCCCCAAATAAGGATATGCTGCAGGTATACCACCTCCTCTAGGTGCCCACGTTACTCGTCAACTTTTCCATGAAGTTCAGGAAAAGAAAAAGGGCCATGGAGATGCCTGGGCATCCTCTGCATTCAACAACACCCATTCAACATCCTCCTACCCCCAACCCAGTCACTGGTCACATACAATTTGTTTTCTCCTTGTCCTCATTTCCCATAAATGTAAGGAACACACCCCAGACCTCTTACATAGTGAACAGGTAGCTTCCTGGCGAGCAGTCCTACCTGCCAAAGAAACCAGCAATGTGTGCTCTTTAATAGTAGTTTAGTCATCGAGCATGTGCCGTATTTTACACACGTGCGTCAGAATCACCTGAAAAGTGATTTATGCCACAGATGGCTGCGCCCGGACCCCAGAGTTTCTGATTCAGTAGGTCTCGGGCAGGGCCTGAGGCCTTGCATTTCTAACGCATGGCCAGGTGAGGCCGATGCTGTTGTTTTGGGGGCCACACTTTCAGAAAAAACTGGACTAGAGACAAAGCTGGATCGAAACCATGGCTGATTTGTTTAATCTCAGGTAGGCCACTTAAACTAAGCCTTAGTTTCCTCATATATAAAATGGAAATAGAGTACCAGTGTTTCCATGTTACTGTTAAGATTCAACGAGGGAATATGGAGAAGGCCCTTGGCATGGGGCCCAGCCCATGGTAAACCCTGAACGGATGTAGGCAATTATTATTACTGTTGTTGTTCTTGTTGTTGATCAGAACATACCATGGCAGACATTTGGTCCTCTTCTAACCTCCTTTTCCCCCCTGTCTCTGCAAGGAATTCTGTCCCCAAAATAATGGAGCTAAATTATATGCAGAATATGGATGATCCTAAATCTCAGTACTCAGAACATAGAGGACGAATCCTGTCATGGCCGGTATTGGGAGAAAAGGCAGGTGCTGATCACGGAAAGAACCGAAGATCATAGTCACCCGCCACCCACCATCCAACACAACAGGGCAAAGACTTGCTGCTACCCTGGCCTAAAACCAGCTGGTGTCCTGGATATTCCCACTCAACACAAGTGTGTAGTTGCCCTCTAACAGGGCATCAGGTACTCTTTTCAGTATCTCCCGCACACTAAAGCAACCTGTGCCCCCCCCCCCCCCCGCCACGCCCACCTAGTCAGGCCATTCACTTTGCTTTGTCTATTTACAAGTTCTTTTGCCTCAGATCCAATTTTCTCAGGCAGAGGCCCTCCGGGACAAACTCTGGAACTCATTGTGGCCATTCTTTCTGAAGGCCTATTTTTAGAAATTCCTTTCACTGTGCACCTCACCTCCGCAAAGGGGAGAACCTCAGCCAGTCAACGATCTGCAGCTTTTCAACTCCCCTCTTTCCTCCAGACCCAGAATAACTGAGGGGATCCTATTGCTGTCTACCACAGAACACGCACTCATTCACTCATTCAAGTTGTGATGCTCTTGTCAACATGGTTTCACCTTCCTGCTGAACCACAGGATCCCTTAAAATATCACAGCCATAGTCACGTGTGCCGAGTCTATAAAGCCTCCAAAACTGCGTAGGACCTACTGTACCATGGGCCCATTCCAAACTCTTGTCTGGAATTAAAATTCCACTGGCATTCCACTGATAGGACTGCAAGTCCCTGACTTACTCCTCCATTACAGCAAAGCAAAGCCCCGTAAGTGACCTAATCTGGAAGGATAAGATCCCAGGACCCGCAGAGAAAGGAGACCAGAAGGGAAGGCAAAC
Source organism: Mirounga angustirostris (assembly GCF_029215605.1). NCBI lineage: Eukaryota > Metazoa > Chordata > Mammalia > Carnivora > Phocidae > Mirounga > Mirounga angustirostris. Next base: position 61,232,964 of record NW_026991719.1, read on the forward strand.
CACAAAGAGGAAGGGAACCAGGCTTCTCCACCCTCTGTACGCTTTGGGGTTCACTGGAAAGAGGTCTGTAACCTAAACACTCAAGGGCCTAACCCAGCAGCTTTTGTTGTCCATGCTCTAGAGCCAGCACTTCCTGGTCCTGATCTACCGAGCCCTTCTATCAGCATTTTCTATTCTAGGAGCTACTGCAGGGAATGAAGCAGCAAACATTATCTATATTTTGTGTTAATCTAAGCCTCTGTATTAATAAGGCATGAAACAATGTGAAACCAAGAAGCTTTTATCCTTATCAATGTCATCAAAGCCATACAGGACCACTCCCGATGTCCTCAACTGTCATTTCTTTGAAGAAGCCAAATCTGACCACTCAGTGAAAGTGGGTACACATCCACCGCATTTCTTTATGTCTTATCACCCCGTCTTATTTTCTGTCACTTACCACTATCTGAAATTAACTCAGTAATTTGTTTATTTTTCTGTCTCCACCCACTAGAAGGAACGGTCTCTGAGAACAGGGCCCCCGTATTCTTAAGTGTCTTTGGGTCCCCAGGGTCTAAAACTGTGTCTGGTACTTAACGGGTGTCCAATGAATATTTGTTTCATGAATGACTGGATGGGTCGGTGGACAGACAGACGGACAGACACACACACTCACGGACGACGCGCTTAAAAGGGGATCCAGGGCTAGTCGGCTTTCCCTTTCTCCCACTCAAGCACCCAGGCCCCGACCCACAAAGTAAAGGAACGCAGAAACTTTCCGCCAAATAGCTTGAAGGCATAGACGACACAGCTGTCTTGGCAATTCCGTACACCACTAGTGCGCACGTCCACACGGGACCAAGCTCGTCCACCTTCCCATTACTCCTCTAGATGACTCTTAGAATCGGTCCGAGGACTAGCATCCTCCTCCTCCTCGTTCCCAATTTTCCCAGTAATGCCCGCCACCACGGAGACCACAAGGAACTGCCCACAACATAAATGCAGGCCACGGGCACGAAAGAGGGCGCCGAAGGCCGTACCACCCTAAGGCAAATGGCCACAATTCCCATCAGCCACCGCACTCCCGCCCCGGAACTTCCGTGCGCTGCTGCGGCTGTGAATGTCCTCCCGGACCTTCTGCCTTCGCTCAGTGAACTTGTGGCCATTTGGTGGCAGCATCGCTCCACAGTTGCGCCCAACTCCGCTGCTCCCCCGCCCTTCGTGTTTGGAAAAAAACCGCGCCTCACAGTCGAAAATAAAATTTACTCCTCCACAGAGGCGGTTTTAGTGAACTTCCTTCTTTGCAGAGGGCTATTTTCGTAAAGCCTTGCACCTCCCGCTTCCGTCCTTAAATTTTGCTGCAACAATGAGAGGGTTAGTGGATGAAAAATTACTCAGAGGAAAAATTCAGGATAGGAAGATTCTTACTTAACTGGTCAGATAGGATTCTTGCTGAGGATGGCCAAGGCCTCAAACATCAAGGGTGCAATAGCAACTGGATCAGTTATGAAGGTTAGGGAGATTCTCACCAAATTGATTTCGCAAAATTCATGCTAAAGGCAGGCCAAAGCAGAGGCATAGTGGAAAAGCCTCGGAATAGCCTGACTATAAATTTGATGAAGCAGACTTTGTCAGTTGGACCCATGATCACACAGTATCCTGTTAATAGCCTGTCCACATGGACATGGACCACTGCATTAACCTATCATTGTTTGGCATTTAGAATTTTCCTATATCCCTGTTTCTGTTTTTTGTTTTGTTTTCAAAGCTAAAAGGAACAACTTTTCAACAGAGCTTTGTCCTTCTGTCCCACTATATCACAATCTCTTTTCTAGCAGTCTTAATCCCTTGTCAGGATTACAGGCTAACAGTAGTTTCAATGACTGAGCAAGCCCCTTAGGATAGTGTTTCTCTTTATTGAATGTGTATCAAGAAGGAGCTAAAGTGAAGGGGGGGAGAAGGTACAAACTTCCAGTTAAAAAAATAAGTCATGGGGGATGTAATGTACACCATGTTGACCACAGTTAATACTGTATTGCATATTTGAAAGTTGCTGAGATAGTAAATCTTAAAATTCTCATCACAAAAACCCCTTTTTTTGTGACTACCTAAAGTGAAGAATGTTAACTAGATTTATTGTGGTGAACATTTCACAATGTATACAAATACTGAATAATAATGTACAACAGATTAATGTAATGTTATGTGTCAATTATCCTTCAATAAAAAAATGAATTAAATAATCTAGGTACCCTGGCTAAAATAATTCCGAGAATAATTTTAAATAATAATCTTGTCAACAGTATGGTAAATCCTATAAACTTTAAAGAAGAAAAGTTCTGTTATGCTTTTAGGAATTTTTCCCTGTGGAAATAAAGAGAAGCAAGGACAAAGCAGCTTCAAAAGCCCTGCTTCTGTGGAGGAAGTTTTGTTTTTGAATGTGAGGGCTTGTGCTCTCATTGAAACTACTGTTAGCCTGTAATCCTGACAAGGGATTAAGACTGCTAGAAAAGAGATTGTGATATAGTGGGACAGAAGGACAAAGCTCTGTTGAAAAGTTGTTCCTTTTAGCTTTGAAAACAAAACAAAAAACAGAAACAGGGATATAGGAAAATTCTAAATGCCAAACAATGATAGGTTAATGCAGTGGTCCATGTCCATGTGGACAGGCTATTAACAGGATACTGTGTGATCATGGGTCCAACTGACAAAGTCTGCTTCATCAAATTTATAGTCAGGCTATTCCGAGGCTTTTCCACTATGCCTCTGCTTTGGCCTGCCTTTAGCATGAATTTTGCGAAATCAATTTGGTGAGAATCTCCCTAACCTTCATAACTGATCCAGTTGCTATTGCACCCTTGATGTTTGAGGCCTTGGCCATCCTCAGCAAGAATCCTATCTGACCAGTTAAGTAAGAATCTTCCTATCCTGAATTTTTCCTCTGAGTAATTTTTCATCCACTAACCCTCTCATTGTTGCAGCAAAATTTAAGGACGGAAGCGGGAGGTGCAAGGCTTTACGAAAATAGCCCTCTGCAAAGAGGAAGTTCACTAAAACCGCCTCTGTGGAGGAGTAAATTTTATTTTCGACTGTGAGGCGCGGTTTTTTTCCAAACACGAAGGGCGGGGGAGCAGCGGAGTTGGGCGCAACTGTGGAGCGATGCTGCCACCAAATGGCCACAAGTTCACTGAGCGAAGGCAGAAGGTCCGGGAGGACATTCACAGCCGCAGCAGCGCACGAAGTTCCGGGGCGGGAGTGCGGTGGCTGATGGGAATTGTGGCCATTTGCCTTAGGGTGGTACGGCCTTCGGCGCCCTCTTTCGTGCCCGTGGCCTGCATTTATGTTGTGGGCAGTTCCTTGTGGTCTCCGTGGTGGCGGGCATTACTGGGAAAATTGGGAACGAGGAGGAGGAGGATGCTAGTCCTCGGACCGATTCTAAGAGTCATCTAGAGGAGTAATGGGAAGGTGGACGAGCTTGGTCCCGTGTGGACGTGCGCACTAGTGGTGTACGGAATTGCCAAGACAGCTGTGTCGTCTATGCCTTCAAGCTATTTGCGGAAAGTTTCTGCGTTCCTTTACTTTGTGGGTCGGGGCCTGGGTGCTTGAGTGGGAGAAAGGGAAAGCCGACTAGCCCTGGATCCCCTTTTAAGCGCGTCGTCCGTGAGTGTGTGTGTCTGTCCGTCTGTCTGTCCACCGACCCATCCAGTCATTCATGAAACAAATATTCATTGGACACCCGTTAAGTACCAGACACAGTTTTAGACCCTGGGGACCCAAAGACACTTAAGAATACGGGGGCCCTGTTCTCAGAGACCGTTCCTTCTAGTGGGTGGAGACAGAAAATAAACAAATTACTGAGTTAATTTCAGATAGTGGTAAGTGACAGAAAATAAGACGGGGTGATAAGACATAAAGAAATGCGGTGGATGTGTACCCACTTTCACTGAGTGGTCAGATTTGGCTTCTTCAAAGAAATGACAGTTGAGGACATCGGGAGTGGTCCTGTATGGCTTTGATGACATTGATAAGGATAAAAGCTTCTTGGTTTCACATTGTTTCATGCCTTATTAATACAGAGGCTTAGATTAACACAAAATATAGATAATGTTTGCTGCTTCATTCCCTGCAGTAGCTCCTAGAATAGAAAATGCTGATAGAAGGGCTCGGTAGATCAGGACCAGGAAGTGCTGGCTCTAGAGCATGGACAACAAAAGCTGCTGGGTTAGGCCCTTGAGTGTTTAGGTTACAGACCTCTTTCCAGTGAACCCCAAAGCGTACAGAGGGTGGAGAAGCCTGGTTCCCTTCCTCTTTGTGGTTTGCCTTCCCTTCTGGTCTCCTTTCTCTGCGGGTCCTGGGATCTTATCCTTCCAGATTAGGTCACTTACGGGGCTTTGCTTTGCTGTAATGGAGGAGTAAGTCAGGGACTTGCAGTCCTATCAGTGGAATGCCAGTGGAATTTTAATTCCAGACAAGAGTTTGGAATGGGCCCATGGTACAGTAGGTCCTACGCAGTTTTGGAGGCTTTATAGACTCGGCACACGTGACTATGGCTGTGATATTTTAAGGGATCCTGTGGTTCAGCAGGAAGGTGAAACCATGTTGACAAGAGCATCACAACTTGAATGAGTGAATGAGTGCGTGTTCTGTGGTAGACAGCAATAGGATCCCCTCAGTTATTCTGGGTCTGGAGGAAAGAGGGGAGTTGAAAAGCTGCAGATCGTTGACTGGCTGAGGTTCTCCCCTTTGCGGAGGTGAGGTGCACAGTGAAAGGAATTTCTAAAAATAGGCCTTCAGAAAGAATGGCCACAATGAGTTCCAGAGTTTGTCCCGGAGGGCCTCTGCCTGAGAAAATTGATCTGAGGCAAAAGAACTTGTAAATAGACAAAGCAAAGTGAATGGCCTGACTAGGTGGGCGTGGCGGGGGGGGGGGGGCACAGGTTGCTTTAGTGTGCGGGAGATACTGAAAAGAGTACCTGATGCCCTGTTAGAGGGCAACTACACACTTGTGTTGAGTGGGAATATCCAGGACACCAGCTGGTTTTAGGCCAGGGTAGCAGCAAGTCTTTGCCCTGTTGTGTTGGATGGTGGGTGGCGGGTGACTATGATCTTCGGTTCTTTCCGTGATCAGCACCTGCCTTTTCTCCCAATACCGGCCATGACAGGATTCGTCCTCTATGTTCTGAGTACTGAGATTTAGGATCATCCATATTCTGCATATAATTTAGCTCCATTATTTTGGGGACAGAATTCCTTGCAGAGACAGGGGGGAAAAGGAGGTTAGAAGAGGACCAAATGTCTGCCATGGTATGTTCTGATCAACAACAAGAACAACAACAGTAATAATAATTGCCTACATCCGTTCAGGGTTTACCATGGGCTGGGCCCCATGCCAAGGGCCTTCTCCATATTCCCTCGTTGAATCTTAACAGTAACATGGAAACACTGGTACTCTATTTCCATTTTATATATGAGGAAACTAAGGCTTAGTTTAAGTGGCCTACCTGAGATTAAACAAATCAGCCATGGTTTCGATCCAGCTTTGTCTCTAGTCCAGTTTTTTCTGAAAGTGTGGCCCCCAAAACAACAGCATCGGCCTCACCTGGCCATGCGTTAGAAATGCAAGGCCTCAGGCCCTGCCCGAGACCTACTGAATCAGAAACTCTGGGTCCGGGCGCAGCCATCTGTGGCATAAATCACTTTTCAGGTGATTCTGACGCACGTGTGTAAAATACGGCACATGCTCGATGACTAAACTACTATTAAAGAGCACACATTGCTGGTTTCTTTGGCAGGTAGGACTGCTCGCCAGGAAGCTACCTGTTCACTATGTAAGAGGTCTGGGGTGTGTTCCTTACATTTATGGGAAATGAGGACAAGGAGAAAACAAATTGTATGTGACCAGTGACTGGGTTGGGGGTAGGAGGATGTTGAATGGGTGTTGTTGAATGCAGAGGATGCCCAGGCATCTCCATGGCCCTTTTTCTTTTCCTGAACTTCATGGAAAAGTTGACGAGTAACGTGGGCACCTAGAGGAGGTGGTATACCTGCAGCATATCCTTATTTGGGGCCAGGTAGATAGTACAGGGGTGTGGGATGCTGCTCCTTAAATGCCCGGCCCTCCTGGCCAAAGTGTTCCCAGAACTTTGCTTTTGTAGGTTCCAGCCCTTTAAGGCCTCTGTAGATTATGGAGGCGGGGGGCGGGTGGTAACCCGTATCCCAAACAATAGCTCTTGTAGTCACCACCACCAGGATATATCCCACTAATTATCAGCTATTGACTTATCCTCACCGAGTTTCAGTGGCTACACGAATCTCTGCTTTGGGAGGGCCGATGGCAAGGGTGACTAGGAAGCACGGTGCTTGTGCAACTCCAGAAAGCCGGAAACCACAGGAAACCCAGGCGGGCCACCTGGTACTCATCAATTTCTCCATGAAGTTCAGGAAAATAAAAAGGGCCATGGAGATGGCCGACCACCGCTGTAGCTCACAGCAGCGCAGACAGAGAGAAGCCTCTGTGTAATTCTCCCGTGCTCCCTGCCAGGAGCTCAAAGGGGAGGACTCAGTACTGTGGTGGAATGTCCAGCCTCCCTGGCGTATGGAATTCAGGGAAAAGGGAGGCAGAGCATCTCCATCTGGTGGTGAAATGAAGGAGAACACTGCCTGGTGCACTAACTACATGGAGCCAGAGGGTCGGCTGACCAGCAGTAATGTGGTCCTAGATACAGTCTTCCAACCCTTGGGGAACTGGTGGGGAAGGCTGCCCCTCTAAGACCCATGGACCCAGGTACCCGGCTTCAGTATAGGGTTGGTGGTGGAGGGGGCACGGGGAGGCCCTTTTGCCGGCTACTTTGCAGCCACAACTTCTAATTCCTCGGAAAATTGGGTAGACAGTGAGTCAAATGGCCTTATGGCCTCCCTTGAGTTTTCATTTGTCTGATAATGCTTTGTGTGGGGTTTGCTTATAGGCCCAAGTTTAAGTTATTTCAGTCAGTATTTCCACCCTCCCTTGCATCTGATTTGCCATCAGCGAACCCGTAAGTAAGAAGATCTGAGGGAGGTCTCATCTGGAAGAAAAATCCATTCCATACATATATATATATATATATATATATATATATCTCCACATATATATATATGTGGATAGATACAAGTATATGTATGTGCGCATATACATATATGTGTGTCGAGACATACACACAATCTATAAATTTTATGTATTTATTTCAATCATCTAACATTAATATAGAATATTTAAATATAATAGTATAATATATAATTATACATAATAATATAATATAATTAATATAATCATATAATAACAGAACATATGTAATACGTAATGTGTAATATATGCAAAATGATGATATAATATAATTAATGTAATTATAATATATGTGATATGTTATATTTAATATGTGTGTATATATACATACGTAAAACAGGAGAATTTCTGTGTTTGTCTGGTTTAGAAGAAGAAGTTCCAACTTGGGGAAAGGGTATATACATTCCTGTTCTCTGACATGCTTAAACTTAGGGAGGTACTTAGAGAAGTCTTCCC